>NW_019154299.1:0-85730 GCF_002288905.1 Enhydra lutris kenyoni
GCGTTATATGTAAAACAGGAAACCATCAAAATTGTAGAGGAGAACACGGGCAGAAATCTCTTTGACCTCAGCCACAGCAACTGCTTACTAGACACGTCTCCAGAGGCAAGGGAAACAAAAGCAAACATGAACTATTGGGACCTCATCAAGATAAAATCCTTCTGCACAACAAAGTAAACAATCAACAAAACTAAAAGGCAACCAGTGGGAGAGGATATTTGCTAATGAGATAATGGATAAAGGGCTACTATCCAGAATCCATAAAGATCTCATCAAAATCAACACCCCAAAAATAATTCAGTTAAGAAATGGGCAGGAGATATGAACAGACATTTCTCCAAAGAAGATATACAAGTGGCTTACAGACACATGAAGAAATGCACAGAGAAAGGGGAACACTTTTGCCTGGTTGGTGGGAATGTAAACTAGTATAGCCACTCTGGAAAACAGTATTGAGTTTCCTCAAAAAGTTAAAAATAGATCTACAACCAAGAAATTGCACTACTAGGTATTTTTCAAAGAATACAGAAGTGTTGATTCAAAGGGACGCATGCATCCCAATGTTTATAACAGCACTATCAGCAATAGCCAGATAATGGAAAGAACACAAATGTGCATTCATTGACTGATGACTGGATAAAGAAGTGATGGTATGTACACACAATGGAATACTACCTGGCCATCAGAAAGAACGAAATCTTGCCATTTCAACAACATGAATGGAACTTGAGTGTATTATGCTAAGTGAAATAAATCAGATTAAAGAAAAATATCATATGATTTCATTCATATGTGGAATTTAAGAAATGAAACTGATGAAAATAGAGGAAGGGAAGAAAAAAAGTAAGATGAAAACAGAGAGGAAGGCAAGCCATAAGAGACTCTATAGTGAAGATAACAAATTGAGGGTTACTGGAGGGGAAGTGGGTAGTGGATTGGACTTAGTGGGTGATGGGTATTAAAAAGGGCACTTGTTTAAATGAACAGTGGGTATTATATGTAAGTGATGAATCACTAAATTATAATTCTGAAATCAATGCTACAATATATGTTAACTAACTTTTGAGTTAAAAAAATTCATTTCAATACATTGAAAGCAAACAAAATCTTGGGGGAGGGGTGCTCTGTTGGCTCATCTACACTGGGCATTTTCCACTCTGATTTGTAACACCAGCAATGCTGCCAGTGCCACCCTTGGGTTATTATTCATAATGCTTAAAATCTTTTCTCTAGAGGTCATGTGAGTATATATACACATTGAAATATCTTCCCACACCCCAGTGTATCATGCAAGACACCTCTGTGATGTATGGAGCCTTGAATCTCTTCTTTTGGAGATTCATTTTTCTCATTCTCATCACTGAGCTAACTAACTCAGATCCCAGGCAGCTAGGAGGAGACATTAATAGGAAACTTAACTTCATAGCAGAGTTTTTTTGTGTGTGTGTGTGGTAAGGAGCCAAAAAATATGGATTCTTTGATTGTAAGACCCAATAGGTCATTCTGAATAGAGCTATTCTGAATAGTTTGTAATTTTTCACATTACCTTAGTGATTCAGAGATAGTTGCCAGTCATGTTCATTTTGGGGTGACTGAGAGGAAGATAGTACTGGACAATGAGTCAGGACATCCAAGTTCAAGTACCTCACTGCCACACTAGTTATCTGGCTAAGGCACCTGACTTCTCAACATATCTCTGTTCAGTAAAATGAAAAGGTTGGATGAGAAATGATCTACTTTAAAGTCTTTCTCATTGGGTTGAAAATTCTTCAGAAATTGACATTAACATTTCCATATTTTAAGATGTTTGAAGCAGCAAGTGATCTCCTTATAGAAACTTAAAATTGAGGTTCAGAGAAAATAATCCTCAGGAGTTAACCAGTGTGTTGATTTAGTCAGGAATTGAACCCAAACTGAAATTACTGACATCAATCTTTCATCACCCAATGGTAGGTTTTAAAAAATCTCTATCAACAAATGTTTCTTTATCTCAATAGAACAGCATCCATTGACAATGACAGGATAAGAAGTGACATTTGACTAGTACCCTGAATGAACTACTTCATGGAACTTTCTAAAGAACAGAGGTAAAAACAAATACATATAGAGATATCTTATTAGAGGCTTATTAGAGGAAGAGAAACAGAAGGATAGCTACAGTGAGTTTAAAATGCAGATGAGGTGGGGTTAGCAAGAACCCCATCATCAATGGCAGGGAGCTTATGCTTAATGACTCAAAATAAGCTCAAGAACTTCAGGGGAAAAATCATACATACCTGGGTATTGATACAGTATCTTTTCTTTTTTTTTTTCTTTTTTATTTTTTTTCTGATACAGTACTTTTTAAATTTGGTTTGGGACCTGATGCAGCAGAAGAGGCAGCTAGATTCCACAAAAACCATTTTTGAGACTTCATGTGTAGGAGGGGGCCTGTAAAATACAGAAGTCTGACATATGGACATCTTTTTTCTGACATATGGACATTTTAAGTCTAAGGAACCCTTAACTATTGTTATGCCTTTCAATTAGATTAAAAAAAAAAATCAAACCATCATGAAACCAGATCTAATACATCTTTGTAACTAACCCATTTGGTCTGATTAGATGTTCTTTATTAGCCACTATAAAGAGAAAAAAGTACTCTTTGAGGAATATTAGGACTCATGAAATCACCTGCTTTTTAATTTTTTTCATTTTATTTTATTTTACTTCTTTTCAGTGTTCCAGCATTCATTGTTTATGCACCACACCCAGTGCTCCATGCAATACATGCCCTCCATAATACCCACCACCAAGCTCACCCAACCTTCACCCCCTCCCCTCCAAAACCCTCAATTTGTTTCTCAGAGTCCACAGTCTCTCATGGTTTGTCTTTCCCTCCAATTTCCCCCCACTCACTTCTCCTCTCCATCTTAGAAGCCATGAAAACAGATTTAGGGAATTAATGACACCGTGAAACATTCCAAAGTCAGAATTATTGGGATCCCTGAGGGGGAGGAGAAAGAAAGAAGTCTAGAAGATATAGTTGAACAAATTCTCTATGAAAATTTTCCCAATCTGGGGAATGGAAGCAGCATTCGTGTCCTAGAGGCAGAAAGATCTCCCCCCAAGATCATAGAATCTAGAAAGACCTCAAGACACCTCATTGTGAAACTGATGAATCATGATTTAAGAGAGGAGCTCTTGAGAGCAGCTAGGGGGAAGAGATTCCTTATGTACAGAGGAAGGTCCATCAGAATAATGTGAGACCAGTCCATAGAAAGCTGGCAAGCCAGAAAGGGCTGGCAAAAAATATTCAGGGCACAAAATGAGAAGAACACCAGTGAAGTATACTTTATCCAGCAAGGCTGACATTCAAAATGGATAGAGAAATAAAGAGCTTCCAAGCCTGGCAAGGTTTCAAAGAGTATGGGACCACCAAGGCAGTGCTACAAGAAATATTAAGGGGGGTTCTATTAAAGAAGAAAGAACCCAAGAGTGTCAAGAACAGAAATTTACAGAGACAATCTATAGAAACAGGGACTTCACAGGCAACATGATGTCAATAAAAACATATCTTTCAATAATCACTCTCAAAGTGAACAGCCTAAACACTCCCATAAAAAGGCACAGGGCTGCAGATTCGATTAAATGACAGGACCCATCCATATGTTGTCTACAAGAGACCCATTTTGAACCTAAGGATACATCCAGACTGAAAGTGAAGGGATGAAGAAACATTTTTCATGGCAATGGGCCTCAAAAGAAATCTGGGGTAGTGATTCTCATATCAGATAAATTAGATTTTAAACTAAAGACTGTAGTCAGAGATAAAGAAGGACACTACATCATTCTTAAAGGGTCTATCCACCAAGAAGATCTACCAACTGTAAATATTTATGCCCCAAATAGAGGAGCAGCCAACTACATAAGACAATTGTTAATCAAGATAAGGAGTCATACTGATATGAATACATTAATAGTAGGGGATATTAACATGCCACCCGCAGTAATAGGTCATCCAAGCAGAAAATCAATAAAGAAACAAGAATATTGAATGACACATTGGACCAGATGGACCTCATAGATATATACAGAACATTCCACCCTAAAACAACAAAATACTTATTTTAAATACTCATCCTAAACAAACAACAAAATACACATTTAAATACTCACCCTAAAACAACAAAATACTCATTCTTCCTGAGTGTACATATTCTTTCTCCAGAATAGACCACATACTGGGTCACAAATCAGGGCTCAACCAATACCAAAAGATTGAGGTTATTCCCTGTGTATTCTCAGACTGTAAGGTTTTGAAACTGGAACTCAACCACAAGAAAAACTTTGGAAGGAATTCAAACACTTGGAAGCTAAAGACCACCTTACTTAAGAATGTTTGAATCAACCAGGAAATCAAAGAAGAACGTAATTCATGGAAACCAATGAGAATGAAGACACATTCGTCCAAAACCTATGTGTGTGTTTGTTTTTGAGTTTGATGCTCTTAAATTCCATGTAAGTGATACATACAACACTTGTCTTTCTTGGACTTATCTCACTTAGGATAATGTACTCAAGATTCATCTGTGTTGTCACACGTGGCAGGATATCCTTTCTTTTGGCTGAATAATATTCCATTGTGTATGTATACCACATCTTTTATCCATTTATCTGCTGGTGGACATTTAGGTTGTTTCCATATCTTAGCTATTGTGAATAATGCTGTGATAAAGATGGGAGTGCTTACATCTCAAAATCCTGTTTTCATTTCCTTTGGGCATATAACCAGAAGTAGAATTGCTTTATTGTGTGATAAGTTATTTTTAATTTTTTGAGGAAAATTCACATCGTTTTCCATAATGGTTAGAGCAATTGACAGTATATAAAGGTTTCCTTTTCACCACATTCTCAAGAGCAGCTTTTGTCTATCTTCTTGATAACAGCCATTCTACCACATGTGAGGTGACAGTTCACTGCTGTTGTGATTTGCATTTCCCTGATGATTAGTGATGTTGAGCATCCTTTCAGGTGTCTATTGGCCATTATAATTCCTACTTAAAATAGGTAGACATTTGTCTACATACAGTAGACATTTTTACAGATTTGCTGTTCTTTCAGTTTGTCAATTTTTTCATTTGCTATGCAGGAGCTTTTGAGTTTGATGTGGTCACAGCTGTTGACTTTTGCTTGTGTTATTTGTGTTTTTCGTGTCATGTCCAAAAAATCATTGCCAAGACCAATGTAGAGGATCTTGTTTATGTTTTCTTTTAGGATTTTTAGGGCACAGGTCATATGTTTAAGGCCTTGATCTATTTCAAATTAATTTTTGTAAATGGGGGGAGATAGAAGTAAATTTCATTGTTTCCCATGTATTTCTCATGGTGTGTTTTCCCAGCACCATTTGTGGAAGAGTCAGGCCTTTTCCCATTTAGTGTTTTTTAGCTACTCTGTCAAATATGAATTAAGCATATATGCTGACAGTTAATTCTGGAATCCTAAACACGTAGAGCAATAGGACATTTTTTTTTTTTTGCAAGTACCATATTGTTTTTATTATTATGGCTTTGTAGTATAGTTTAAAACCAGAAAGTATAATACCTCTTGCTTTTTTTCCCTTAGATGGATTAAAATAAGACCCAACTATATGTTGCTTACAAAAGATTCATTTCAGCTCCAAATGTACACATAGGTTCAAAGTGAAGGGATGAAGAAGAAACCAAGAGTATAACATAACTAAACTTATCTGTAAAACTACTTAAAAATAGACTTCAAGCCAAAATGGTAAAAAGAGACAAAGAAGGACATTACACAATGATTAAGGGGTCAAGTCATCAAAATCATCAACAAATGTAAATATATATGCTCTCAACACACGAGTACTGAAATATATTAAGCAAATACTAACAGATCTTAAAGGAGAAAAGACAACAATACAATAGATCATTCAGACAGAAAAATCAAAAACAGAATGTTGAAATTAAACTATACCTTAGAATATGGGCACCTGGGTGGCTCAGTTGGTTAAGCGATTGCCTTTGGCTCAGGTCATGATCCTGGAGTCCTGGGATCAAGTCCTGCATCAGGCTCCCTGCTTGGCAAGGAGTCTGCTTCTCCCTCTGACCCTCCCCCTTCTCATGCTCTCTCTCTCAAATAAATAAAAATCTTTTTAAAAATTCCTTTAGATTATAAAAAACAAACAAAAAGCCAAAAAGCCAAAACAAAACAAAACAAAAAACCCATGCCTTAGAATAAATGGATTCAATAGACATATACAGGACATTTAATAGCAGCAGAATATATATTCTTCAAGTGCACATGGAACATTCTGCAGAATAGGTCATATGATAGTACAAAAACACAAATCTTAGCAAACTTAAGAACGTTGAAATCATACCAACTATCTTTTTTGACCACAGTGATATGAAGCTGGAAATCAAATGAGAAGATCTACAAATATCTGGAAACAGTATACCTCTAAACAACAGAGGAGGCAAAGAAGAAATCAAAACAAATAACATTTTACCTCAAGACAAATAAATATGAAAATACAACATACCAAGTCTTGTGGGTTGCAGCAAAAGCAGTTTTAAGAAATATATCGGGCACCTGGGTGGCTCAGTGGGTTAAAGCCTCTGCCTTCAGCTTGGGTCATGATCCCAGGGTCCTGGGATCGAGCCCCGCATCAGGCTCTCTGCTCAGCAGGGAGCCTGCTTCCCTTCCTCTCTCTCTGCCTGCCTCTCTGCCTACTTGTGATTTCTCTCTGTCAAATGAATAAATAAAGTCTTTAAAAAAAAAGAAATATTATATCAATAAATGCATGTATTTGAGATCTAATTTCTTAAATCAATTTCCTTCCTCTTTAAGACAATATTTACAGCATACCACATTTAAACATTTTAAAAAATGTTTTTAAGATTTTAAATCTGGTATAACAACAAACAGTGCTATATTAGCTTTAGGTGTACAATACAGAGATCCAACATTTCCATATATTATTCAGTGCTCAGCAACACAAGTGCATTTCTTAATACCTTTCACCTATTTCACCCATCTTCCCACCAACCTTCTGTCTGGTGACTATCTGTTTGTTCTCTGTAGTTAAGTGTCTGTTTCTTTGTGTATCATTTTCTCCCTTTGTTCATTTGTTTCTTAAGTTCCACATATGCATGAAGTCATATGGTATTTGTCTTTCTCAGACTATTTTGCATAGCTTTATACTCTCTAGATCCATCCTTATTTTTGCAAATGGCAAGATTTCATTCTATTTTAGGCTGAATAATAGTCCACTGTGTGTATACACACACACACACACACACACACACACACACACACACAACACTCGCCTTCTTTATCTATTCATCTATTGATGGATACTTGGGCTGCCCATAGTGTGGCTATTGTAAATAATGCTGCAATAAACTTAAGTGTTTATATATCCCTTTGAACTAGTGTTTTCATATTATTTGGGTAAATACCTAGTAGTACAATTAGTGGGTCATAAGGTAGTTCCATTTTTAATTTTTTAAGGAACATCCATGCTGTTTTCCACAGTGGTTGCATCAGTTTGGATTCCCAGCAACAGTGCAAGAGGGTTCTCCTTTCTCCATGGCCTAACCAACACCTGTTGTTTCTCGTGTGATTTTCACCATTCTTTTTTTTTTTTTTAATAATTTCTTTGATTTATTTGAGAAAGAGAGAGAGAGAAGGAATGCATGAGCAGGTGAATGGGAAAGGAAGAAGCAGACTTCCTGCTGAATAGGGAGCCTGATGCGGGGCTGGATCCCAGGACCCTGCAATCGTGACCTGAGCCAAAGGTAGATGCTTGACCTGCTGAGTCTCTCAGGTAGCCCGATTTTAGCCATTCTCACAGCTGTGAGGTAGAAGCTCATTGTAGTTTTGATTTGCATTTTCCTGAGGAGTGATGTTGAGCTTCTTTTCATGTATTTGTTGGCAATCTGTATGTCTTCTTTGGAGAAATATCTGTTTTTTAATTGGATCATTTAAATTTTTTGATATTTAATTGTATCAGTTCTTTATTTATTTTGGATACTAACCCTTTTTTGGATATTGTTATTTGCAAATATCTTCTCCCATTCAGTATGTTGTCTTAGTTCTTTGGTCATTCCATTTGCTGTGCAGAAGATTTTATTTTGAAGTAGTCCCAATAGTTTATTTTTGCTTTTGTTTCCTTTGCCTCAAGAGACATATATAGAAGGATGTTGCTATGACCACTGTCAGAGAAATTGCTGCCTGTGTATTCTAGGATTTTTATGGTTTCAGGTATCACATTTAGGTCTTTAATCCATTTTGTATTTATGTTTGCATATGTGTAAGAAAGTGGTCCAGTTTCATTCTTTTGCATGTTGGTGTCCAGTTTTCCCAACACCATTTGTTGAAGAGACGGTCTTCTTCCCATTGCATATTCTTGTCTCTTTTGTTGAAGATTGACTATATAATTGTGGGTTTATTTCTGGACTTTCTGTTCTTTTCCACTGATTTATGTGTCTGTTTTCAGGCCATGACAAAAAACTTCCAACAAACAAAAATCCAAGATGAGATGGCTTCAAAGGTGAATTCTACCAAACATTTAAAGAAGAATTAACACCTATTCTTAATCTTTTTCCAAAAAATAGAAGAAGGAAAACTTCCAAATTCATTGTATGAGGACATCCCTTACCCTGATACCAAGACCAGATAAAGCCACAACATAAAAGAGAACTACAGGCTGATAAACAAAGCTGCAAAAATCCTTAACAAAATATTAACAAACCAAATTCAACAATACATTATAAAAATCATTTACAGCAATCTAGTGGGATTTATTCCCAGGATGCAAGGGTGGTTCGGTATTTGCATATCAACATGATACATATCAATGAGAGAAAGGATAAAAACCATATGGTCATTTCAATAGATGCAAAAATAAATAAATAAATAAAATGAGAAAGTACAACACCCTGATTCATGATAAAAATTCTCAACAAAGTAGGTTTGGAAGGAACATACCTCAACATAAAAAGGCCTTATATGAAAAACACCATAGGTAGCATCATACTCAATGGGAAAAAACAGAATTTTTCCCAAACATCAGGAATAAGACAAAGGTCTCCTCTCTCACCACTTTTATTCAACATAGTACTGGAAGTCCTAACCACAGCAATCAGACAACAAAGGAAATAAAAGGCTTCTAAATTGGTAAGGAAGAAGTAAAATTCACATTTGCAAATGATATGATACTATGTTTAGAAACCCTAAAGACTCTACTAAAAAATTATTAGGAGTGAAATAAATTCAGTAAAGTTGGAGGATACAAAAATCAATGTACAGAAATATGTTGCATTTCTACACATTAATAATGAAGCAGCAGAAAGAGAAATTAAGAAAATAATCCCATTTACAATTGCACCAAAAATAAAATACATGGAATTAAACTTATCCAAGGAGGTTAAAGACCTGTACTCTTTAAACTATAAACTAAAAACACTGAAGAAAAAAATTAAAAATGACACAAAGAGATGGAAAGGCATTCCATACTCACAGATATGAAGAATGAACATTGTTAAAACGTCTATATTATGCAAAGTAATCTTTACATTTAATGCAATCCCTAACAAAATACCAACATTTTTCACAGAACTAGGACAAACAATCCTAAAATTTGTGTAGAACCACAAAAGACCCCAAATAGTCAAAGTGATCTTGAAAGAAAAAACAAAACTCAAAGTATTACAGTTACTGACTTCAAGTTATATTACAAAGTTGTAATAATCAAACAAAACTTCATCAGTAAATTTGTTGTATACTTGGGTTGCCGCCACATTTTGGCATTATAAACAATACTCACTCTGTATTTTTAGAATATACATATTATTTAGCCTACTCTTAATTTTTTTTCTGAAGTTGCTTTCTCAATGGTGCATAGTATCAGTGCCTCTTATGATGTATAATATAGAAGTATTGAAATTCTGACTTGCCAGATATGATCAAGTATGGCCTTGGTTAGGCCTAAAATGAAGAATACATATACAAAAATTGGGAGGTTGGTTATTGTTTGGCAGGAGAGCAGTAATAGTGACGACTTAGATCCATTTGACCTCAAAGCCTGTGCACTTTAGGGACACCAGGGTGACTCAGTCAGTTAAGCTTCAGCCTTTGGCTCAGGTCATGATCCCAGAGTCCTGGGATTGAATACCTCACTGGGCTCCTTGCTCAGCGGGGAGCCTGTTTCTCCCTCTGCCTGCTGCTCCCCCTGTTTATGCTCACTCTTTTTCAAATAAATAAATAAATACATACATACATGGATACATAAAATCTTTAAAAAAAATGCACTTTACTCTCTATTAAAGGATGATTGCCGTAGTCATTTTGTAATATGTAGAACTTAGGATAGGGTGGGCAAGTCTGAAGGGAGCTATAAAGAATCAAGAGTTAGACTGAAGGATATTTCTTGCATCCAGAAGACTAGGATTATTCCTAATTATAATGAATGGTTAATGCAATTCAGGTTTTTCTGGGGAAGGGGATACCCAAAGAAATCCTCAGGAATTCTCATGAATGGATTTTCCTTTTCCATGAAAACACCCTGCATTTAAGAATTTCAAATTTTCTGTAGTTTGTTGTTTGACAAGAGGCTAATAATTTTTGTTCATAAAATTAGATTTGGATATGTGATGGAAAGACCAGCTTTTTGAAATATGAATGCCTAAGGATGATATGATAATAAACCTAAGATAAGAAGCTGAGCAGGGGGTGCCTGGGTGGCTCAGTGGGTTAAGCCTCTGCCTTCAGCTCAGGTTATGATCTTGGGGTCCTGGGATCTAGCCCTGCATCAGGCTCTCTGCTGGGTGGGAGCCTGCTTCCCCCTCTCTCTCTGCCTGCCTCTCTGCCTACTTGTGATAGCTCTCTCTGTCAAATAAATAAATAAAATCTTTATTAAAAAAAAAAAAAGCAGAGCAGGAAGAAAAAATAATTTCCCCAGATGAGTAACAAAGCAACCTGAAGTCTTCTTAAAAGTGGGTAACTTCTTAAAACTTAAGTTAAAAACTGACCATATGATTGATCTATCTCCTTAAATATAACTCTTGCTTATTCAGTTAATTAAGACTCTATTCTAAAATTTTTCCTGTTTCATTTTGAAGACTACGACATTTTGCCTTCATGTTCCCCATGAATCTTCCCCAAGCTTTTGTTTCTCACTTATTTTCTTCCAGATTGGTGGGAGAAACTGAGGAAAAACAACTCATCTAGACAATTCCTAGTTACCCAGATAAACCTGGCTGCCGAATTCAACAATTTAATCAACAGCTGAAAAAACCTTTTATACTTTCCCATGTCCTTACTCTTTTCACTGCTGTTTTATTGTGCAGAGCCACACATTCCTCTGGTATCATTTTCCTTCTTCCTTTCTCATTTATAAAGTTTTTTACCCTACTGATTACTTTTAATAGGTCTTTAATCATTGTTTTTGAGCATTTAAATATGATGTGCCTTAGTGGTTTCTTTTTGTTTATTGTGTTTTGTTTTTCTTCTTGGCATTTGTCGAGCTCCTCATTTATCAAGTTTGGAAAATATAGCTCTTCCAATAATATTTTTTTCAGTTCCCCATTCTCTTCTCCTTCCCTTTGGGGACTTTAATTATATATTAGGCCACCTAAAGTTGTTACATAGTTCACTGATGCTATTTTTTAATAGTTTTCTTTCTAGGTTTATTTTAGAGTTTCTATTACTTTGTCTTTAAGTTCACCAATCTTTTCTTCTGCAATGTCCAACTCGATATTATTTAAGTGTTTTTCATCTTATTGTAGTTTTTTATTTCTAGAATTCTAGTTCAATCTGAGTGCTTTTTTTTCCCCCCTAATCTGTATGTTTTTAAAATATTTTCATGTCACTAAAGTTTTACCTATATGGGATACAATTCTAATAACTGATTCATGAGCATGTCTTCTAATTTTAACATCCATGTCAATCCTGGGACAGTTTCAATTCTTTGATTTTTCTTCTCATTACAGGCCATACTTTGTTGCTTCTTTACAATGCTGCTAGTCTTTTACTGGATGTCAGACATTGTGAATTTTACCTTACTCAGTGCCAGATATTTTCCCATTCTTTTAAATATTTCTAAATTTTGTTCTTGGTTCAAGTTACTTAAAAGCAGTTTAGTTGTTTTGGTTCTTGCTTTTAAGATTTATTAAGTGGGCCTGAGCAGTGCTCAAACTAGGGACAGTTATTCCCTCTACTGAGGCAAGATTCTTCTATGTACTTTGCCCAATGCCCCATAAATCATGAATTTTTCAACCTTAGTAGAAATAGGCATTATTAAAACAAAAATAAAACAAAAACAGACATTATTCCTGGTCATGTGTGGAAACCGAAGACAGTTGTCTCTAATCCTTTCAGGTTACTCTTTCTCCAGCTTTGGGTTGTTTCTTACACATGATCTGTAACCACCTGAATATTCTTCATACAATATGGGCCTTTACCTCCAGAAGACCTCATTTGAAATCTTTTTACTCTTTCACACATATAATACATAGCATGTGTTTTCTCTAATGCTTAAAAATTAAGTTTGGGTTTTGAGTTGATACCTTAGGACAGTGGCTAAGTGTGATTCTTAAATCAATGGTATTAGCATCACCTGGCAACTCATTAGAAATGTAAGTTAGGCTGTCCCTCAGACCTACAGACTTGGAAACTGGACAGTGAGGCATTGTGTAGAGCCAGCAATCTGTGTTTTAACAAGCCCTGCGGATAATTCTGATAGGTGCCAAAGTTAAAAAAAAAAGTTCTTAGAATTCAGTTTAAATAGGCAAGGAATCCTAGGGAACATTTCCAGTGGCCTTGAGTCCTCAGAATCAGGCAGCTACCAAACTTATTTGCATACAGGTTTGTTCTAATCAGGCAGAGAATTGAGTATGATAGTGATTACTCAAGCTGTAGAGAATATTCGAAGTAGGAAACAGTCTTTCTTCTTGGAAAGTTTCTTGATTAGGAATACTCTTTCCAAATTTTCTCTTTCCTGAAAGCAGAGGGAGTTAGGAAATGAGAAGGTTGTACAGAGTTGGGAGCTGGTGGTTACTAATCCTATTATGCACATAAGGCTTTCAGGGGCAATGAACTAAGGGACCACGCTCAGGGACCATAGCCCCAGCTTTTGGGATTTCTTGATCCCTAAAGCCATGTTGGGTAAACAGGCTATTGGCTCCAGAGAGGAAGTTGGCAGCATTTAAAAAAAGGAGAGAGTTCATGCCACAGGGCAGCATGCATTGAAAAGGAGTTGCAACAATGTTGGGCAAAAGCATTTATCTTGAGAAAAAATAGGCTTTCAACAGCAGTGGGCCAGATTCCCAGACAGGCAGATTTGTTTGTCCTGAAGGCCTTGCTCTAGCTTCTTATTATCTCTCTTAGCCACATAATGGCCCCGCCTCTTCTCTCTGCCAGTCAAGAATGGGACAAGAAGGACAAAAAAGGAGACAAAAGTGGCTGCTCTCTTGGTTTCTGTAAGTGGTTTATCTCTTCCTTGCCAAAAGGAAAATTTATTCATATTTAAATAATCAGCCTCTTCTTAAATAGACCCTAATCTGAGAACTGATTTTGCAAATGGCAGGATAACATACACAGTTGATACAATCACCCACAAATTTTGAGCACTCAGGAATTGTTTAAATTGTTATCACATTCTTTGCCCATAGAGGCGTTCAGTTCCCCAGATGGGGCTCCTTTACTCACCTCTAGCCTCAGCCCTGTCATTCCTAAAGCTCTGATAACAATTGAGGACTTGAAATTGAATTGATAATATACTTCTTTCATACACTTGTTTTGATAAACTTTTATCAATGACCTACTAAGAGGCAAGCTTGTAGCAGGTACTAGGAAACAAACAAGAAGTTCTATCTTGCCCTTGAAGAAGAAAGGTGTGCAAAAATGCAATGTATACTCTCATGGTCCTGGGAATCTTGAGCCAGGAGCTCTTTATTGCTGCAAGGTCTTTATAGTATCTTTTGTTTAGGTATAGTCTCTGAGCTCTCCACATGTTCCCTATAATTAAGTCTGTTCTGGTTTCCTGTCCCCACACTCCTTCTCCTCACCACTGTCACCATAATCAAGTTTCTAACTTAGAAGCCTGTCTTAAAATTTATTATAAAAGTTTTATTAAAATTTTTATAAATTAGTTTGTTCTAAGTCACTCTAATGGCTTAACATTAGCTCATCTACTATGTCAACTCATTTAACTTCTACAATCTAAGGAGAAGATATTATCTCCATTTACAGAAGAGGAAACTGATGTATGGATAACTTAGATAATCCTCATTCCTGCCTTGCATTGACAGTCTCCTTTAGGTTTTGGAATTCTGTCCTAAATGCAGATTCCAATGTCTGAGTTTATAGTTGCTGCTGGAATTACTCTGTCAGTGCCTGCCTAGAGGAATGCTGATCACAAACAAGAAAGAAGCTGTTTCTTACCTGGGTCTTGGCGTCTTATTAAACCTGGGTTGTTTATTTGGCTTTCTCTCCTAATAGAATGTAAGCTATTTAATAGCAAGGATCACTTGGCACATTCCTGATACATAAGATTTTTTTCTTCCCTTTATTGTAGATATTGGAGGTGTCATAAATGCTCCTGCAGTGCTTGTCTTACCTGGCAGTTCTGTTTAGCCTAAGGCTCTCACATTTAAAAAAAATCAGGTGGGCTAAAGGTAATAGAAGGAGTGGTAGGGACTGAGACATACTAGAAAGTATGGGTTTAATCAATGGAGGCAATTGTTATTTACCTTCAGTCATTTTCTGCCATACAAGAATGATAACCCCATGTTGCCATATTTTCCAGTTTTTCAAGATAAGTCAGAAATTTGTATTGTTATATAAAATTTGCCACTAAAGAACAAAGCTGCCATACCAAGAAAATCTGAGGTTCAAAATTTTTAAGTGAGTTTTATAAGTTTTACTTTTATAAAAACTTGAAATTTTTTAGATGATTTGGTTAGCATGCAGAGACACAGACACACATATGAGCACTGGAAAATTGTAGTTTATGAGGAAATCCATAACAGAGCCAGATCAAATGAAGCCATCATTAAGCTAGTAGAGGAAACAAGGATTTCAAAAAGAGAGAGAACAAAGGTGAAGAAAAATAAAGACTAATGAGAACAACACTAGGATAAAGGGGAAGTGGACTAAATAGAGCTTTCACAAACTCTGTTCTCTCAAGGAAGTGGCAGTTCATAGGATATAGCTAAGAAGTTGTGATGATTTGTCATTGTAGCATCAATGTGACAGGATGGAACTTGCTTTGTTTTTTGGAGTTCAGGGGAATGTTTTTGTTGGGTTGCTTATTGGGGAACCTGATGATTTGTGGAAGTGTTTCCTAGAAACTCCCTTTGACTGCATTCATACTCATAATCATTATTTGTTTTGAGCAAGACCTATAATACAAACAAGGTCTGAAAAGATACTTTTCTCTTTCTCTCTCTCTCACACACACACACACACAATTTTGAGAATACCCTAAGTTCATATGGAATGTGTTAAGAATTTCCTGGAAGATGGCACCATCTTCAGGGGAGTGAGAAGCATTTGTTAATTTTTATGAATGTTTCTTCCATACCTTTGTGTACCAGGTGTGGTTATAAGCAACATTCACTGAGGAAAAATAGGTAACATGAAGTAAAAGCTATCATGTCTATATTTTCAGAAAATTATCATTGGCTTGGGAAAAAAAACTGAGCCAGCCATAGAGGAGTATGGATAGGGAAGTTGCAAAATATGAAGAAGCAGGGCAGAGATATCAGAGAAGAGAAAAAGCATTCTGACTTTTTACTGAAAGTTGCTCTGCCAATATCTCTTCACACAGAAAGGCTTATTATTTTCTTTCGTACTCTTGCAATCTAATGTTGCAAAAACAAAGTCAGATTTCTTTTCTTCTTTAAAAGAAAAGCTCAACTAGGTCTAGGCATTATTAGCTTCTGCCAATTACTATAAAAACTTAAGATGGCCTCTGAAGAACATAAACCTCAGAATGTGTTCTGAAGTGAATATTGTGCCAAAGATCAGAAGATTACAAGTTGACCTACATAAAAGATGAATTATTATAAATAACCAAATAAAAGCTAGAGTGACATCAGCAAGATAGTGACATAGTTCCTAATTCCTCTCTTTCCTCACAACAAGAACAACTAAAAACTGTTCTTGGACAAGACACCATTGAGAAAATCCTAGAACACAGGAATGAGGTTGAAGAACCTCTTTGTTCTACAGAAACCAAGATAGGCTAAGAAAAATGGCTACATGCTGATTGCATTGCACCTCATTCAGGCAAGGGTAGGACCATAGCTAGAGGTCTTCCTTGAGCCCATGGTTCCTCCCGTGGGAAAAGAGAGCATAAGGTGAACATCCACCTCCTTGAGCATTGTGGGTTACTTCTTGGGAATGCCAATCTGGTCTCACCCCACAGGAATTACATGGAAATCCACAGGCTCTCTTACTGGGAATCTGATTGTGTTGCTGAAGCAGGAGAGAACTGCAATAACCAGCACTCAAATTTTGGCAGACCGTATTTCTATCTGCAATGACCAAGTACTAGTCCCAGCCAGTGGCTTGGCTCATCTGCAGAACCAAACTGGCAGTACAGTCTGATCAGGGAATTTGGCAAGATGTAGGTCTTCCTGATTTGGGTCTTCAAACAAAGTTTTGCCATCCCTGGAGCCTACTTTGTGCCTACTAAGGCTGGGGATCTTAGTTTTAAGCCCATTTCACTGCTGTGAATAGCTTTTTGCCCCATGTAACCAGAAAAGCTGGCCAGAATATCTAGAAGCTGCATAGCCCAGCAATGCTTGAGCTGAATACAGCACACAGAACTGATCATTCACAGAGAAAAGACAGTTGGCCCTATTTGTTTAGAGAACATTGGTTAACTCATGTCAGAACAACAAATAATAAGAAAAAGGCCTTGGACTTGCAGCTGGTTCTACTGCTCCAGACAAGCTAGGAAATGAATTCGGAGCCCCATTCACTACTGAATACCACCTTCAGCTTGCCTGTCTAGGAAACCCAGTGAAAAGGACCATCCAATGGCCCTGCTTACAGGAGCTACTGGACAGAAAGGATAGGTTGTGATTTTACCCATCTGTAGAGCAAAAATTGTAACTTGTCTGCCAGGGAATTCAGTGCACAGTCTTGCTTAAATTCAGGTCCCCAAACAATAAGCCATGCAGGCCTTGGGATTGGTCTTGCTGTCCCACCAGGGAACAGAAGTTAATTCATAGCCCACCAACTACTGAGTATAGCATCTCATCCTGACCATCTAGTAAACCTGAGTAGAGAGCCTAGGAAACCATGGAGCTCTACTTACAGCCTCACCTGGGCAGGAAACTGAGCCAATCCAATTCTCCCAAGTTCAGAGCTCAGGCAGTGGCTTTGCCCAAAAGAGACACTAATAGCAAACACCATCCACCCTGGGATGTTAACAGTGGACATGTTTCCAACCTGAACAGACTGGTAAAGAATGCTTTCTGAAAAGTAAAACTAAGTACTGGAAGAGAAGATCATGCAATCAAATGTGTGAATACCAGTGTAAGAAATCAAGGATCATGAAAAAAATCATGTAAACATGACACCAAAGGAAATGAATAAATCTTCAATAACTAAAGAAATGGAGATCTATGAACTCCAGAGAGTTCAGTATAATTCTCTTAAGTTTAGTGAACAAGAACACAGAAACAACTAAATCAAAGTAGGAGAACAATGTGTGAAAAAAATACAAAGAGAAGTTCAAAGAAATAGAAACCATCAAAAAACAAATGGAACTCATAGAGCTGAAAAATATAACCAAGCTGAAGAACGTTGTAGACTTTCAAAAGTAAGTTGACCAAGCAGGAAAAGGTGTGTGTGTGTGTGTGTGTGTGTGTGTGTGTTGGCGGGGGGTGGTTTGGGATGGTAGGGGTGAAATCAATGACCTAAAAGAGAAGATATTTGAAATTATCCTGTTAGAGCACCATAAAGAAAAAAAAAAAATCAATGAAAGAAAGTGAGTAAAGCCTATGGGATTTATAAGACACAATCAAAAGAAAAAATACCAGAGATAGAAAATATATTTTAAGCAAAAAGGATAAACCTCTCAGACCTGGGGAATGGGATATCTAGATCCATGAGGCCCCAAATGACTCCAAATAGATTGAAACCAAACAGGCCTGCACAAACACATTATAATTAAATTGTCAACAATCAAAGACAAAAATTTTTTTTTGAATACACCAAGAAAGCAGGAAGTTATATGTAAGAAACCCTCCGTAAAACTATCAGAATATTTCTCAACAAACATTTCAGGCCAGGAGAGGATGGGTGGATATATTCAAAATATGGGAAGAAAAGATTGTCAACCAAGAAGCCTATATCAGGCAAAATTGTCCTTCAGAATTGGAGAAATAAACTCTTTCCCAAACAGACGCCATCAGACTCGACTTACGAAAAATGCTAAAGGAAGTTCCTTGAGTGGGAATAAAAGGATGTGAATTATCATAAAACATAATTAGAAAAGAACTCACTGACAATGGTAAATATATAGTCAAAGTTAGAGTCTGTAATATAATAGTGTGTAATCCATTTACAACTCTAGTATAAAAGTTGAAACATGACAAAAATAACCATAATAGACTGTTAGTGAATAAACAATATGAAATATGTAAACTGTAACCTCAATAAGCTAAAATGTGAAGGGAGAAAGTAAAAGTGTAAAGTTTAGGAATACTATTGAAGTTAATTGTATCTTTTGAAAATAGGGTGTTAGAAATTACCATGTAAGCCTCATGGTAACCATAAAGAAAGAACCTGTGGAAATTATATAAAAATTTTAAATAGTTAAAAAAAAGAAATTATACAAAAATACATGATAAAGTTGTAGCCATACTGATACCAATTGATATCAAAACATAACAAAAGACTACAGGATAAGAAATAAGGAAAAATGGCTCTACAAACAGCCAGAAACAATGAACAAAGTGGCAGTAGTAAGTCTTTACCAATAAATAATTGCTTTAAGTGTTAATGAACTAAATTCTCCAATCGAAAGACATGGTCTGGCTGAATGGGTTAAACAACAACAAAGTAAAACAGGATCCCATGAAGTGCTGTCTGTAAAACTCACTTTAGCCTTAAAGACACACACATAGACTGAGGATGAAGGGAAAGGAAAAGATATTTCAACCAAATTGTAATCAAAATAAAGCACAGGTAGCTATATTTATACAGACAATAGAATTTAAACTAAAAATAATAAAAATAAAGTCTTAATATAAGGAAGTTGTCAATTCATCAAGAAGATATAACAATTGTAAATATTTATGCATGAAACATCAGAACACCCAAATAGTTAAAGGAAATAGAAACATTAATACAATAATAATTAGGGGATTTAATACCTCCCCCTCTCAAGAACAGATAGATCATCCAGACAAAATGAATTAGGAAAAACCAATTTGAACATTATAGACCAAATAGATCTAACAGATATATACACAGAACATTGTCTTTGACAACAGAATATACATTCTTAAGCACACATGGAATATTTTCTATGATAGACCATATGTTAGGCCACAAAATGAATCTTAGAAATTTTGAGAAAATTGGTCATGCCAAATATCTTCTTTGACCACAGCGATATATAACTAGGAATCAATAGCAGAAGGTAAACTGAAAAGCTCATGAATACATGGAAACTGAAAACACTCTTCTGAATAGTCCATGAAAAAAAGAAGTTAATGGGAAATTTAAAAAAAATCTGAAACAAATGAACATGAAAATACAACATAAAGCTTATAGTACAGAGCAAAAACAGTCCTAAGAGAGAAGTTTATAGCATTGAATATCTAAATAATAGCTCTCACACAACCTAGGAGCAAGGAACTAAAAAAGGAACAGATGAAGCCCAAAATTACCTTAAAAGGAAGGAAATAAAGATTGAAGCAAAAGTAAATAAAAGAACAAGAAAACAAGAGAAAAGATTAACCAACTAAGAGTTTTTTCTTTGAAAAGGCAAATACAAAACTGAAAATCTTCTACTATTCTAATCAAGGATAAAGAGGACCTATAACATTATATATTAAAAAGTGATATTAAAACTGATATTCCAGAGATATGAAGATCATAGGAGAATACTATGAACAATTATATACCAACAAACTGGAAGACCTAGAAACTTCTTAGTACAAATTGTCAAGATGAAATCAGAATAAAAATCTGGACAGACAAATCACTAGTAAGGAGACTGAATCAGTAATGAACTAACTCCCAAAAAGAAAGGCCCAGTACCTGATGGCTTCACTGATAAATTTTACCCAAAATTTAAAGGAAAATTAACACTAATATTCCCTAAACTCTTCCTCCTTGCCCATGACCCAAAAATACAAAAAGGGAACAGTAACAAACTTATTTTACAAGATCAGCATTATCTTGATTCTAAAGCCCAGAAAAGGACCTGTGAAATCCACAATCATTATCCCAATGAATATAGATACAACAATTCCTATTACCATACTAGCCAACTGAACTTGACAGCACATTAGAAGGATCCATTCACCATGATCAGATGGGCTTTATTCTTGGGATGTAATAAGGATTTTTCAACATACTCAAACAGTATATCACATTAGTAGAATGAGATAAAAAACATATGGTAACCTTAATAGGTGCAGAAAAAGTATTTGACAAAATTCAACGTCTGTTCATAAGAAAAACTCTTATATGAGCTAAAGGAGGAACATACCCCAACATGATAAAGACCATATATGACAGGTCCACAGCTACCATCATAGTCAGTGTTGAAAAAGTGAAAGCTTTTTCTTTAAGTTCAGGAACAAGACAAGGATGCCCACTCTCATTTCTATTCAAATTGGTACTGGAAGTCTTAGAGCAATCAGGCAAGAAAAAGAAATAAAAACATCAGAATTAGAAAGGAAGAAGCAAAATTTTCTTTATCTGCCAATGAAATAATTTTATAGAAATTCCTAAAGATTCCACCAAACAATTTTCAGGTGTAGTAAATGATTTTAGTGAAGGTGCAGGATACAAAACTAACATAAAAATCAGTAGCATTACCATAAGATAAATAGGAAAAAACCTAACCAAAAAGGTAAAAGATCCATATGCTGAAAACTATAGAACACTTATGAAAGAAATTGAGAAACACACAAAGAAATAGAAAAATATCCCATGCTCATGGACAAGAAGAATAAATACTGTTAAAATGTCTGTTTTGCCCAAAGCAATCTACACATTCAAAGAAATCCCTATCAAAATACCATTAGCATTTTTCACAGAGCTGGAAAAAAAAATCTTAAAATTTATATGGAATCAGAAAAGACCCCAAATAGCCAAAGTAATTTTTAAAAAGAGTTTATTTATTTATTTGACAGAGTGAGAGAGAGAAAGAGAGAGAAAGTGCCTGAGAGAAAGGGAACATAAGCAGGAGGAGTGGAAGAGGAAGAAGCAGACTCCCCACAGAGCAGAGAGACACATGGGACTCAGTCACAGGATCCTGGAATCGGTACCTGAGCTGAAGGCAGATGCTTAATGACTGGAGCACCCAGGTGCCCCTAGCCAAAGTAATGTTGAAAAAGAAACCTAAAGCTGGAGGGTTCACAATACCAGACTTCAAGCTGTGTTACAAAGCTGTAATCATCAAGACAGTATGGTACTGGCACAAAAACAGATACACAGATCAATGAAATAGAATAGAAGATCCAGAAATGGACCCTTAACTCATGACCAACTAATCTTTGACAAAGCAGGAAAGAATACCCAATGGAAAACAAATGGTGTTGGGAAAATTAAACAGCCACATGCAGAAGAATGAAACCGGACTACTTTCTTACACCATAGACAGAAAATAAATTCAAAATGGATGAAAGACCTAAATGTGAGACAGGAATCCATCAAAATCCTAGAGGAGAACGCAAGAAGCAACCTCTTTGACCTTGGCCACAGCAACTTCTTACTAGATATGTCTCTAAAGACAAGGGAAACAAAACAAAAACTATTGAGACTTCATCAGGATAAAAAAAGCTTTTGCACAGCAAAGGAAACAATCAACAAAACTAAAAGGCAGCCTATGGAATGGCAGAAGATATTCACAAATGACATATCAGACCGAGGGCTAGTATGCAAAATCTATAAAGAACTTAACAAACTCAACGACCCCCTCAAAAAAAAAAAAAATTCTAGTTAAGGAATGGGCAGAAGACAGGAACCAGACATTTCTCCAAAATAGACATACAAATGTCTAACAGACACCAGAAAAAAATGCTCAATACTACTTGGCATCAGGGAAGTACAAATCAAAACCACAATGAGATACCATCTCATACCTGTCAGAATGGCTCAAATGAACAATTCAGGAAACAACAGATGTTGGTGAGGATGCAGAGAAAAGGAAACCCTCTTACACTGTTGGTGAGCATGCAAACTAGGTCAGCTACTCTGGAAAACACTATGGAGGTTCCTCACAAAGTTAAAAATGAAACTACCCAATGACCCAGAAATTGCATCTAGGTTTTTATTCAAAGGATAAAAAATAGTGATTTGAAGAGGGAAATGCACCACAATGTTTATAACAGCAATTCCCACAATTGCCAAAATATGGAAAGAACCCAAATGTCCATCCGTGGATGAATGGATAAAGATGTGGTGGTGGTATTACATAAAGTGGACTATTATTCAGCCAACAAACAGAATGATATTTTGCTATTTGCAAGGACATGGATGGAACTAGAGGATATTAGGTTAAGCAAAATAAATCAGTCAGAAGAAGACAAATAGCATATGATTTCACTCATATGTGGGATTTAAGAAACCAAACAGATGAACATATAGGAAGGGAAGGAAAAAATAAGATAAAAACAGAAAGAGAGGCAAACTATAAGAGACTTAAAAAAAAAAAAAAGATTTTTTTCTTTCTTTCTTTCTCTCTCTCTCTCTCTCTCTCTCTTTCTTTCTTTCTTTCTTTCTTTCTTTGACAGACACAGTGAGAGAGGGAACACAAGCAGGGGAAGGAAGAATCAGGCTTCCCTCTGAGCTGGGAGCCCATTGCAGGGCTTGATCCCAGGACCCCAGGATCATGACCTGAGCTGAAGGCAGATGCTTAACGACTGAGCCACCCAGGCACCCAAGAGACTCTTAACTATTTGGAATAAAGTGAGGGTTGATGGAGGGGGAGTGAGTAGCAGAATGGGGTAATTGGGTGATGGGCTTTAAGGTAGGCACTTGTAATGAGCACTGAGTGTTATATGCAACTGATAAATCACTAAACTTTACCCTAAACCTAATTATATACCATATGTTAAGTAACTTGAATTTAAATTAAAAAAAAAGAAAACAAGACAAACAAACCAGTGGCATTTCTATACACTAACAATGGTTTATCTGAAATAGAAATAAAGAAAGTAGTCCCATTTACAAAAGCATCAACAATAAAACACAGATTAATTTAACCAAGGAGGTAAAAGAGCTCTATACTGATAACTAGAAGATACTGATGAAAGAAATTGAAGAGGACACAAATAAATGGAAAGGTACCAGTGTTCATAGGTTCTGTATTCTAAACAATAATGATATATTATCTCCCATCTATTAGAACGGTTGTCATAAAAAAAAAAAGAAAGAAAAGTAGGGTGCCTGGGTGGCTCAGTCAAGTGTCAAACTCTTGATTTCAGCTCAGGTCATGATATCAGGGTTGTGAGATCAAGACCCACGTTGGGCTCCACGCTGAGTATGGAGTCTGCTTAAGATTTTCTCTTTCCCTCTCTGCCTCTGCCTCTCCTCCCCCCTCTCTAGAATGAATGAATGAGGAAAAATGCTGCTGAAAATGTGGAAAAAATGGAATGGTAGAAATGCAATGCAAACTGGTACAGCTATTATGGAAAAAAATATTAGGTTTTTCAAAAAATTAAAAGAATTGCCATATGATCTAGCAATTCTACTTTTGGGAATGTATCTGAAGGAAACAAAATTACCATGTCAAAGTGCACCCCCATGTTCCTAGCAACATCATTTACAATAGCCAAAACATGGAGACAAAGTAAGTTTCCATAGACAGAAAATGAATAAAGAAATGGGTCCGTGCATGTATTCATGTATATGGGTACATATGTATGCATGTATGCAAACCACAAACATACCATATATATGTTATTTGTACATACATGTTGCATATACACATATATGTGAAATATTATTCAATCATTAAGAAGGAAATTCTGCCATTTGTGACAATATGGATGGAACTTGAAGGCATCGTACTAGGTAAAATAAGTCAGACAAAGAAGACAAATGTAGTGTGATCTCACATGCGGAAATCTAAAAACAAAAAACAAGACCACCCCTCCACCCAAGCTTATAGTAAAAGAGTAGATTTGTGGTTACCAGAGGCACAGTGGTGGAAGGGGAATTTATGTGTCAGTAGAGGACATAAAATTAAGGTAGATGAAGGTGGTTAAAAAGGTATAAACTGCCATTTATAAGATAAATATGTACTAGGGATATGATGTACAGCATATCCCTATAGTTGACCCTGTTGTATGGTTGATTTAAAAGTTGTTAAGAGACCAAATCCCAAGTGTTCTCACCACAAAGTAAAAAGAAAAATTCTTTTTCCTTTTTGTATCTGTAGGAGTTGGTGGATGTTAACAAAGTTATTTTGGTAATCATTTCATAATAGAAGTCAAATCACTAAGTCAAGTCATATCACCTTAAACTTATGAGCACTGTATTTCAGTTGTATTTGAATATAACTGGAGAAGAAAATCTCGAAGATCCCACATCTTAGAAAAGGAGCTGTTTATTCATATAAGCACATGGCTTGATAGTAAAATTTGCAACTACTATAAATGAGATGTACCTCCGTAACTCCGTATCTACATCTATTTATAACTTGTGCAAGTTATAACTTAAAAGGAAAAAAGTAACCATTTAGAAATCTATAAATCAGAATTTTTCATTTTCTCATTTACATTCTAGTTTACAAAAATATAAATGGAAATTAACTTTATGCTTTTAAAATCCTGTTGCCAATGGTATTCTTAAGACCGTAAACAGTAGGGTTTAATGTTATATAAGAAATTACATTTTTAGATTTAGGTCTTAAGCCAAATCCAGTATCAAAATTGGAAAGATGCTATGATGGATTGTGTATTTGTCCTTTGTTGTAGGTAGATTAATAGTACTGTAAGGACGTTCTTTTAATCCCCAGAGCTATAAATAGGTTACATTGAAAAGGGGAAATGAGGGTATAGATGGAATTAAGTTTACTAAGCAGGTGTACTTAAAAAGAGAGATTGTCCTGGATTATTCAGGTGAACCTAATGTAACCACAGAGGTTTTCAAAAGTAGAAGAGTTGGAAGAAGAGAGGAGTTAGAGGAGATGTGACTGGAAAAAAGGTCTAACAGATGCAATACTGCTGGTTTTGAAGATGAAGGAAGGGGCCACTAGATACTAGATACTGTAAAGACAAGAAAACATCTTTCAGGAAGAATTGCAATCCTATGAAAAACTATTTTTTGCCTATAGTCTTGCCTATAGTCAAGACTATAGTCTTGCTTTTCCGACTTATAGACATGTAAAATAATACATTTGTGTTGTTTTGAGCTAATGAGTTTGTAATAATTTGTTATGGCAGGAACTAGGAAACTACTACACTTTAACATGAAGGAGTTATAAGCTTAAAATAGATTTAAAATCATTAAAAAATTTAATTTCTACACCCAATGTAGGGCTTGAACTCATGACCTCGAGATCAAGTTGTATGCTCTTCCAAATGAGCCAGCCAGGCACCCCTTGTTTTTAAATGTTTTAAATATTTTTAAAAAGTTACTTAAAACAGTCCAGACTTCCATTTGTGACTCTGAGTATAAGAAAGGTAATATGCAGTATTACCTTTTTAGCATAAATAATTAGAAAACTGGATACAATACATGAAACATCTTCATGAGGCAGCACGATGGACAACACTGGACTGTGACAACCAGGAGATGGAAGACAACTGAGGTAAGCTTTATAATGATACTTGCTTTCTGCTGAAAAGAGCTGAAAGCCCAATGAGGTAAGTCCTAAAAATGAGGAAGAGAGGATGTAGAGATGGGGGAGCAAGAACAAGAAATAATCCTTGCAATATTATCAGGTTGAGCAGATTGGAGAAACCAAGGTGGCTGGAATTTGTATAATTCCATCTTCACCACTACTCTGTCCCACAGAGAAAGAACATTAAGAATATTTATGGGGGTATGCTCAAATCTCTGGTTGAGTAACAATTTGCACATGCTTAGAAGTTTTTCTCATCTAGCTTCATGATCTACCCTAAGGAATAAATAATCACAGGGGAGCCTCAGAGTTAAAAATTCCCCAAGCTTAAATTGGGATAGAAATTGTTCACAATAACCAGAGTAAAAAATCCTTGTTGAATACATAAAATATTCTGTAGAGACTTCAGAAAGGCTATGCCTTAGTAGCAGCATCAAATTAACCTTAGAACAATGTCTCTCACGGGCCTATTAAACAAACAAAACTCAAACAAAAAACCCCATCAATTATAATTTTCAAACTCATTCACAAATAATTTAAATATTTTCCAGATCAAAGTCAAAAACTCTAAAGAAATCTAATACAACCATTCACTCAACAATGAAAATGCACAAATCTGGCATGCAATTATTGCACATACAAAGAAGGAAAATGTAATACATACATAACAAACCAACCAAAAACAACAAAAGACAATACAGATCTAGGTGATAGAAATGGAAGCAAAAATACTTAAAACAGCTAAATATGGTTAATGTGGTCAGACTTAAAATGTGAACCCACCAAATTGAAATACTAGAGGAGAAAATGACAATAAACAAAATGGAAATGTTACTTGCTAGGATATCAGCAGATGAGACAAAAAAGATGAAAAGGTCAGTAAGCTTGTTGTAATGAGCACAGGGTGTTACATGCTAGTGCTCAATCACTAAATTCTATCCCCGAAACTAATACCACACTGTATGTTAACTAACTTGAATTTAAATACAGTCTTGAAAGGAAAAAAAAAGCAAACTTGGAAGACATAGAAATAAAAATTAACAAAGGGAAAAGGAAAAAAATATGGAAAAAAAAGTGCTTCAGTTATTTGGGGACAATATCAAGAGGTCTAACATATATGTAGTTGAAGTCTCAGAAAGTGAAGAGAAAGAAAATATTTGAAGGAATGATGTCTAAAAATTTACCAAATATGATGAATGCTACCTACACAGATCTAAGGAGATGAGTGAAATCCCACAAAAGAAACCAAATAAGCCCCAAACTTAGCAAAAACTAAGAAAAATGACACCAAGATGTGGCAGAATCAAATTGCTAAAATCAGTGAAAAATATAGTAATGTGGATTTTAAGAAAGTCCACAATATGTACAGAGAAACAACTTGTAAACTTTTCATTAAAAGCTATGCAAGTTGGAAGTCACTGGAATGACACTTCTGAAGTGTTGAAAATTTATGTTAATCTAGAATCAGATAGCTGGTGAAAATGTCCTTCAAAAATGAAGTTGAATAAAGCTTTTTAAGAAACAAAAACTGAAAGTTTTTTTTAATAATTCAGGAAACTTTATTTTTCAATATTTTATTTAAGTTCAGTTTAGTAACATATAGAGTATTATTCATTTCACGAGTAGAATTTAGTGATTCATCAGTTGCATATAACACCCAGGGCTAATTATATCAGATGCCCTTCTTAGTGTCCATCACCCAATTACCCCTTCCCCCCTTTCACCTGCCCACCAGCTAAACTGTTTGTTTCCTGTATTTAAGAGAATTTTATGGTTTGCTTCCCTCTCTGTTTTCATCTCATTTTTCCTTTCCTTCCCTTATCTCCATCTACTTTGTTTCTTAAATTCTATGAGTGAAATCATATAGTATTTGTCTTTCTTTGACCGACTTATTTTGCTTAACATAATACCCTCTAGTTCCACCCATTTGTTTGTCTTCTGCCCATTTCTTGACTGGAATTTTTTTTTTTTTTTTTTTTTTTGAAGGGGGCTGTTGAGTTTAATAATTTCTTTAGAGATTTTTGGATACTAACCCTTTATCTGATAGGTCATTTGTGAATATCCTCTGCCATTCCGTAGGCTGCCTTTTTTTATTGTTTCCTTTGCTGTGCAAAAGCTTTTTATCCTAATGAAGTCCCAATAGTTTATTTTTGCTTTTGTTTCCTTTGCCTTTGGAGAAATGTCTAGTAAGAAGTTGCTGTGCCAAGGTCAAAGAGGGTGCTTCCCGCTTTCTCTTCTAGGATTTTGTTGGATTCCTGTCTCACATTTAGGTCTTTAATCCATTTTGAATTTATTTTTTATGTATGGTGTAAGAAAGTGGTCCAGTTTTTCCAGCACCATTCGTTGAAGAGATGGTCTTTTTTCCATTGGGTATTCTTTCCTGCTTTGTCAAAGATTAGTTGGCCACAGAGTTGAGGGTCCATTTCTAGGTTCTGTATTCTATTTCACTGATCTATGTGTCTGTTTTTGTGCCAGTACCATACTGCCTTGATGATTACAGCTTTGTAACACAGCTTGAAGTCTGGAATTGTGATGCCTCCAGCTTTAGTTTTCTTTTTCAACATTACTTTAGCTATTTGGAGTCTTTTCTAATTTCATACAAATTTTAGGCTTGTTTTTTACAGCTCTGTAAAAAATGCTGATGGTAGTTTGATAGGGATTGAACAGAATATGTAGACTGCTTTGCATAGTACAGACATTTTTTTTTAAGATTTGTTTATTTATTTATTTAATTTATTTATTTGACAGAGAGAGAGAGAGAGAGAGAGAGAGAGATCACAACTAGGCAGAGAGGCAGGCACAGAGAAGAGGAAGCAGGCTCCCTGTTGAGCAGAGAGGCTGACACGGGCATTGATCCCAGGACCCTGAGAAAATGACCTGAGCCGAAGGCAGAGGCTTTAACCCACTGAGCCACCCAGGCGCCCTAGTGCAGACATTTTAACAATATTTTTTCTTCCAGTCCAAGAGCATGGAATGTTTTTCTATTTCTTTGTATCTTCCTCAATTTCTTTCATAAGTGTTCTATAGTTTTCAGCATATGGATCCTCTACCTCTTTGGTTAGGTTTATTCCTAGATATCTTATGGTTTGTGGTGCATTATAAATGGGATTG
The DNA here is from genome assembly GCF_002288905.1 of Enhydra lutris kenyoni. Taxonomy (NCBI): domain Eukaryota; kingdom Metazoa; phylum Chordata; class Mammalia; order Carnivora; family Mustelidae; genus Enhydra; species Enhydra lutris. The sequence goes on from NW_019154299.1 coordinate 29,159, forward strand.
ACTCTTTGATTTCTCTTTCTTCTGCTTCATTATTGGTGTAAAGAAATGCAACTGAGTACTATGTATTGATTTTACATCCTGAGACATTCCTATTACTGATAGAGGAATTCAGCACCTTTGTGTCAGAGCCTTTTTGGTTTTCTCCAGAGCATCATATTGTCTGCAGAGAGTGAAAGCTTGTTATTTCCTTGCAGATTTGGATGCCTTTATTTCTTCTTCTTTTTTTTTAATCTGATTGTTGAGGCCAGGACTTCTAATACTATATTGAACACCAGTGGTAAAAGTGGACATCCCTGTCATGTTCCTGACCTTAGAGGAAAAGCTCTCTGTTTTTCCCCATTGAGGATGATATTTGCTGTGGGTCTTTCCTAAATGGCTTTTGTAACATTGAGGCATGTTCCCTCTGTCTCTATATGGTGGGGAATCTTTATCAGGAAGGGATGCTGTATTTTGTCAAATGCTTTTTCTGGGTCTGTTGAGAGGTTCATATGGTTCTTGGCCTTGGATCACATAGTGTATCACATTGATTTGTGGATGTTGAACCACCCCTGCACCTCAGGAATAAATCCCACTTGATCATGGTGAAAAATCATTTTAAGGTTACATTTGATTTGCTTGTATCTTACTGAGAATCAGGGATTTTTGTCTGTAATTCTCCTTTTTTAGTGGGGTCTTTGGCTGGTTTTGTGATCAAGGTGATGGACTCATAGAATGAGTTTGGAAATTTTCATCTATTTCTATTTTTCAGAATTGCTTCAGAAGAATATATATTAATTCTTCTTTAAACGTTTGGCAGGATTCCCCTGAGACACCAACCAGCTCTGGACTCTCATTTTTTGGGGGAAATTTTTGAATACTGACTCAGTTTCTTTGCTGGTTATGAGTCCTTTCAGTTTCTCTTTCTCCCTGTTTCAGTTTTTGTAGTTTATACGTTTCTAGGAATTTATCCACTTCTTCCAGATTGCCTAATTTGTTGGCATAAAATTGCTCATAATATTCTCTTATGATTATTTGTATTTCTGTGATATTGGTTGTGATCTCTCCTATCTCATTCATGATTTATTTGGGTCTTTTTTTCTTTTCTTTTTGATAAATCTGGCTAGGGGTTTATCAATCTTTGTATTTCTTTCAAAGAACAGCTCCTAGTTTTGTTGATCTCTTCTATTTTTTTTGATTTCTATATTATTTATTGCTGCTCTAATCTTTATTACCCAATTCCATCCGCTTATAAGAAAACCACTTTAAATATAAAGATCAGATTAAATAAAAATAATAAAAGCATAGAAATGATCCAAATCCCAATTAGAAGATATCTGGTATAATTTTATCAATATCAAAGTGATTAGGAAGAGTATATCCAGAGTTAAAGAGGAAAAGGAGATGAAAAAGATAGCAAATATTTAAAAAAGGAAAATATAAATATGTGTGGACTTAACAGAAGTTGAAAAAGTCAAACATCATAGATTTATGATTATAGCTGGAGAGTTCAATATTCTTAGTAGTTGCAAAAATAAGTGGAGATTTAAATAATTTTAATAAACAAACTTGACCCAACTTTCATATATAGAACTCTTTACTCATCAGTAAAATATGCATTCCTTTGAAGTGCACATAGAACATTCATCAAGGGGCACCTGGGTGGCTCAGGGGGTTAAAACCTCTGCCTTCGGCTCAGGTCATGATCCCAGGGTCCTAGGATCAAGCCCCACATCGGGCTCTCTGCTCAGCAGGGAGCCTGCTTCCTCCTCTCTCTCTCTGCCTGCCTCTCCATCTACTTGTGATCTCTGTCTAATAAATAAAAATCTTAAAAAAAAAAAAAGAAAAAAAGAACATTCATCAAAAGAGACTCTATGCTGGGTCACAAAAGAAGTCTCGGTAGATTAAAAAATAACTGAGGGACTATAGATTATGGTTTTTGTTTGCCCATCCACAGATTTAAAGAAAATTAGAGTATTTCCCAAATTAGGAATTAGAGACTGAAGTAACCAATGGATCAAAGAAGAAATCACAAGACAATTAAAAAATACTTTGAAGAGAATACAAACAAAGTATCAAGATTTGTGAGAGCTGAAATAGTGGTTAGAGAAAAAAATCATAGCATTAAAAGCTTACCTTAGGAAAAAATAACTCAAATAATCTAAGCTTCCTTAAGAAGTTAAGAAAAGCAGTTAAATCCAAAATAAAAAGATAGAAAATATGAAAGAGAAATATATAAAATCAAAAGTGAATAAATAAGTGAAACTCTGTCTTTTAAAAAGCATAAGAAAATGTATAAAAACCGGTCAAAAGGTTAAAACATAAAAGACAAATTTTCAGTCTCAAGAACATAGAATAACACTAGAGATTCTCCAGACATTCAAAGAATAAGAAAGATGAACACATTTATGCCAATAAATTTGACAATCCACATAGACAAATTTCTTGAAACACAAATTATGAATTGATTTAAGTAATATAAAACCCAGTGAACTTTATATGAATTAGATAAATTGAATGTATATTTTGAATCATTACTATGAAGAAAATTCAGGTCCATAGGTTATCACTGGTGAAGTTATCAAATATTTAAAGAAGTAATACCAATTCTATGATAACTCTTTCAAAAATAAAGACTGTCCATATATTTTATGAGGCTAAATTATTCTGATACCATAATCAAAAACATTAGCAACATAAACAAAAATTTCCTCATGGAAATAGATCCAAGAATTCCTAAAAAGATAATAGAAATTAAATCTGACAATACAGAATTTAAAACCAGCCATATAATAAAAGTGGGGTGCTATTTGGGAATGCAAGTTTGGGTTATGGTTGACATCCAGTTAGGAGAGGAAGAAGTAAAACAGCCACTATTGGCAAATGATAGGATATTACATATAAGAAACCCTAGAGAATTTGCACACACATGAACAAAAGAGAACTAATCAATGAATTCAGTTAAGATGTAGAATCCAAAAATCAATGTACAAAAAAATAAGTTGCATTTTTATACACTAACAATGAAACTCAGAAATTAAGGAAACAATCCATTTACAATGGCAAAAAAAAAAAGAATACTTAATAAATTTAACAAAGGAGACAAATTAATGGATTGAAAGACTATTATTAAAATATCCATACTGCCCAAAGCAATCCACAGGTTTATCTCAGATTATCAATGGCATTTTTCACAGAAATAGAATAAAGAATTTTAAAATTTTTATGGAATTATAGAAGATCCTGAATAGCCAAAGTTTTCTTGAAAAAAGAAAAAAGCTGGGGGTATTTTACTTCTTGATTTCAAACTGTATTACAAAGCTATACCTATCCTGAGATTTTTATGGAGCCACAGAAGATCTCAAATAGCCAAAGTAATATTGAAAAAGAAAACCAAAGCTAGAGGCATCATAATTCCAGACTTCAAGTTATATTACAAAGCTGTGTGATCAAAACAGTATGGTCCTGGCACACAAATAGATGCACAGGTCAATGGAACAGAATAGAAAACCCAGAGATGAACCTACAACTATATGCTCAATTAATCTTCAACAAAAATGAAAAAATATTCAATAGGAAAAAGAGGGTCTCTTCAACAAATGGTATTGGGAAAACTGGACAGCAACATGCAAAAGAATGAAACTGGACCACATTCTTACAGCAAATACAATAAATTCAAAATGGATTAAAGACCTAAATACTAGAATCCTAGAGGAGAGCACAGCAGTAACCTTTTTGATATCAGCCATAGCAATATTTTTCTAGAGAGGTCTCCTAAGGCAAGGGAAATAAAAGCAAGAATAAAATAATGGTACCTCATCAAAATAAAAACTTCTGCACAGTGAAGGAAACAATCAACAAAACTAAAAGGCAACCTATGAAATGGTAGAAGAGATTTGCAAATGACCTGTTCAATAAAGGGTTAGTACACAAAATACATAAAGAACTTATAAAAACTCAACACCCCAACAATGAATAATCCAATTAAAAATGAGAATAGACATTTTTCCAAAGAAGACATAAAGGAGACCAACAGACACATGAAAAGTTGCTCAACATCACTCATCAGGGAAACACAAATTAAAACTACAATGAGATATCCCTTCATACCTGACAGAAAGGCTAAAATCAGTACCATAAGAAACAAGTGTGAGTGAGGATGTGGAGAAAGGGGAACCCTCTTGCACAGTTAGTGGAAATGCAAAGTGATACAGCTACTCTGGAAGGCAGTATGGAGGCTCCTCAAAAAGTCAAACACAGAACTACCTACAATCCAGCAATTGCACGACTGGGTGTATACCCAAAGAATACAAAAATACTAATTCAAAGAGATGCATGCTCCCTGATGTTTATAGTAATATTGTCTACAACTCCTCTAAACTATGGAGACAGCCTGTGTCTATGGACTGATGAGTGGTAATTTTATATTTTATATAAATAAAATATAAAATATATACATAAAATATAAAAAATAGCACTCATCAGTCAATATATATATATATACACACACATATATATAGTGTGTGTGTGTGTATATATATATCTATATACGTAGATATATATATAGAATGGACTATTACTCAGCCATAAAAGGAATTAAATCTTTCATTTGCAAGGACATGGATGGAGGTAGAGAGTATCATGCTAAGCAAAATAAGTCAGTTAGAGACAAATACCATATGATATCATGTATATGTGGACTTTAAGAAACAAATGAGCAGGGGCACCTGGGTGGCTCAATGGGTTAAGCCTCTGCCTTCGGCTCAGGTCATGATCCCAGGGTCCTGGGATCGAGCTCCATATCAGGCTCTCTGCTCACCTGGGAGCCTGCTTCCCCCTCTCTCTCTCCCTGCCTCTCTGCCTACTTGTGATCTCTGTCTGCCAAATAAATAAATAAAATCTTAAAAAAAATAGGGTTGACAAGCTTTGGCCAGTAATTTAATAAAAAAACAAAAAACAAATGAGCAGAAGGAGAAAAAAGGAGGCAAACCAAGACTATAGAGAACACATTGATGGTTACCAGAGGGGAGGTGGGTGGGGGGATGGGTGAAATAGGTGATGAGCACTGGGTGTTGTATGGAACTGTTGAATCACTGTGTTGTACACCTGAAACCAGTATTAATGCTGTATGTCAACTAAGTGGAATTTAAACAAAAAGTTAAAGAATTTTGAAATGTTTGCCTTAAAAAAAAACTACATGATCATGTTGAAATAAATGTAGATATGAAATTCCAAGGAATAGGACTAAACAGCAACTAAAATATATGAGGCTTGCAAGATCAATTTACGATAATCAATTGCATTGCTACATAGCAGCTGGAAACAACTAGAAATAGAAATTAAGAAATAATACCATGAACAATGACATCAAATACTATCAAACTTGATTATTGCTGATGGGATTGTATCAACTAACTGATTTCACTCTTAGGTATTTTCCCCCAAAGAAATGAAAATCTATGCCCACACACAAATAGAGTAAGAGACTTTTACATTAATGTTTATAGTAGAAAATTAAAAATAAAACCTGAAGGATATAGAAGTATATAAAATAGAAAGTAAAAAATATTGCGTCTTTTCCCAATCCTATTCTTTTTTTTTTTTTTTAAGATTTTATTTATTTATTTGAGAGAGAGGCAGTGAGAGAGAGCATGAGCAAGGGGAAGATAAGAGGGAGAAGCAGACTCCCCGTGGAGCTGGGAGCCCCACGCGGGACTGGATCCCGGGACTCCGGGATCATGACCTGACCGAAGGCAGTTGTCCAACCAACTGAGCCACCCAGACGTCCCTCCCAATCCTATTCTTTTGATATATTCACTATTAATAGTATGTCACATCATTCTGGACTTTTCAATGCATAATTAAGCACTATATAGAACAATAAAAATTGTTACACAACTGCCTTTATCACAGCATAATGTAACATGGATATTAACGGTCAATATCTTTTCAAACAGCTGATGATGGCACTATCGTTTACTTAATAGATTTCCTATTAATGGACAGTTAAGCCATTCATGTCTTATAATTACAAAGTTTTAGAATAAGTTTTATATACTTGTGTAATTCAGAATTTTTAGAAATGAAATTTTAAATTCTAATATTTACTAGCAAATAGCCCGTCAATATCTTGCCAAGTACACATTTATCAATAGCATTTTTAAAAAGTTACTTTAAAATAGAATGATGCATAAGCAAATAAGTTCATTTTTTCTCTTTCTGTTGCTCAACTTACTTTGAGAAAGCTCTCCTTTGTTTATAGCTAGGTTAGTTAGGGAAACCTAAGGAACCACACCAACAGCTTCTTCTTTTTTTTTTTTTTTTTTTAAGATTTTATTTATTTGATAGACCGAGATTACGAGTAGTCAGAGAGGCAGGCAGAGAGAGAGGAGGAAGCAGGTTCCTCACTGAGCAGAGAGCCTGATGTGGGGCTCAATCCCAGGACCCTGAGACCATGACCAGAGCCAAAGGCAGAGGCTTTAACCCACGGAGCCACCCAGGCGCTCCCAACAGCTTCTTTGTAGCTTCAAGTTCAAGATCCCAGTCTTGGAACACTGAATATGTGATTTGTAGGTATTATCTATACATCATTTCTTATTCTAAGTATTTAGAAATATCTGGGGTTCCACTTTTTAAGTGGTGGAATTAACTCAAGTGTGAGACTAGTAACTTTTTTTTTAAATTTTAATTTTATCCATATGGTTTCTTTTCTAAAGATAAAAGAACACATCTTGGGCGCCTGGGTGGCTCAGTTGGTTGAGCGACTGCCTTTGGCTCAGGTCATGATCCCGGACTTCCAGGATTGAGTCCCGCATCGGGCTCCCAGCTCCTTGGGGAGTCTGCTTCTCCCTCTGACCTTCTCTCTCATGCTCTCTCTCACTCATTCTCTCTCAAATAAATAAATAAAATCTTTAAAAAAAAAAAAGAACACATCTTTATAACCTATCTTTACTGATTAACTTCATACTAATGCAATGTTCTCACCATGCACTGAATTCATTCACAATGAAATTCTCTTTTCTATATCTAAACCATTGCTAAGAGATAAAGCAGCTCCTATTCAAAATATCTTGGCTAGAAGAGTAAGTTTTCAACCAGGTAGGAATTGTAAAACACAACAAAAAAACTGTAGTTAATTTATATTAATGGATACTAACATACATATAAGAAATTTGTTACAGACCACTCTCCATCATTTAGTAAAACCCTACTATGCGTAGAATACTGTTAGGCTTTAAATAAACTGTATACTTTATTACCCTATTAAACATTTACTAAATGACATCAGAATCTTTAGTAAACTAAAGCCTTGGAAACCACTTACGTGAGCCTTTTCACCTTAAGAGAAGGTAACTACTTAAAGCTATGGCACAGCTGGTTGTTAATGTGGGGGTCCTGTCTACATCCCTGCGAGTGTGCAAGACCTTTATGGGGCAGGTCAATTATTTGTTTTTTTGCTTGACCAATACCAGAAGGCATTGAGATATAGGCTGGGATACTTAAGCACAGTTTTTATTATATGCTCTAAATCCTCTGAGCCCATATTCATGCATTCCTGTAATATTAAATGGTGGAAATATACAAATTGTGAATGTAAAGTAAAGCTTTGGGATTGGTCATGTCCTTTCTTCCACCTGACAACCTCACAGCCCAGGGGACCTGACACCCAGTTTCATCAAGGAAAAGTGCTATATTTGAATTTGAAGAACACTTACTATTAAGGGGAACCAAAGGCCACACAAACACAGCTGACTTTGACTATGGAAAGGTTGGAGTTCCTTGGCAGAATGAGGTGTGAGGGAAGAGGACTTTTCTCAGTGCCTGACCTGACAGTTAATTCAGAGTTGGTGCCCCATAGTAGAATTTCCCAGTAATATCTTAAGGTTTCATAGGTCAGGCTGTGCACCAAGATAAGCCTCTGAAAGAAAAGACCCCAAGCAAGTGGTGTCTAGGCACACACTTAACAATGGGTGGTAGTGGAGGGGAGGAGGTGGAGGGCAGAGAGAAGAGATCAAAAGAGTCGCAATCTGCAGAACTCGCTCATTTCTGTGGTGTGAATAAATACGGTCACCAAGGCAGATTTCAGGCTCCCAAAGTAAAAATAACTGAACACAAATTGAGGAAGAGACATATACAAGTGACTCTAGCACATGACTAGCTCCATGAACAACCCTGGAAGGGAGTGTTGAGTAAAGGACCTTAACCAGTTTGGGGAGTCACTTAGCAGCTCCTTCACAGACATATATTATCTCTCATTAAACACGTGCAGTATCTCAGTGTAGAGGATTCTAAATTGGGGTCAGCAACACAAATGTAAAAACAATACTGTGTACTACAGAGACTTGCAAAATTCTTTTTTTAAAATTGTTTTTCTAACACATAATTCTTTATGAGTTAGAGGCTCAAATCACTAAAGCATTTTCTCTTTTATACATGCTCTTTATACTTTTTATTTAACAATTATTTTTCATTCAACAAACACCTACCAGGTCCCTGCTTTATGCCAGGTTCTGGAATACACTATGGACATGGCCTCTGATCCCATAGAGCTAGAATCCAGTTTAGAGAGAGAACTTTTTATATTTACAAATGCAAGTGAGTGCTATAAAAGAAAGTGCTATAAAAGAAATCTGTTAAGCAAAGAAGGATGAGCTCTCCACAGGAAGTAATGCCTGAGAGAGATGTGAAGGAAGAAATGGAAGTTAACCAAATAGAGAGGGGCTGAAGGGGAGGGGAGATATTCAAACATAAAAATAGCTGACAGCTGGGAGTGCTGGAGGCAAGGCTCAGCCAAAGGGGACAGGTCTGGCATGCAGCCCTGGTGATCGGGTCAAGGGTTTCAGATTAATGGAAAACCACTGGTTTGTTTTAAGGAGGGAGAGAATGAGGTCCGATTTAGCTGTAATGTAGGAGAATGCATTACTCTTGCATTTACTCATTTTTTCTCCAAACCTGTATGAAGAACTGTCTGGTTAGGCTCTGTAGTCAAAATACAGAGCATATAGTCATGCCCTTGAAACGCTCACAGTCTAATTGAGGAGAAAGGCATTTATTTGTATTAGTTTCCTATGGCTTCTGTAATAAGTTACCGTAAACCCTGAGCTTAAAACAACACAAATTTGGTACCTTACAGCTCTGGAGGTCAGAAGTCTAAAGTGAAATCGAGGTGTTGGCAGGATCATGTTCCTTTTGGAGGCTAGAGGAGGGAAGTGCTTTACCATTTTCCAGCTTCTAGCGACCTGTTTGTGGTTTGCAGTTCCGTCACACTCCTCCCGCTGCTTCCATGGTCACACCTCTGACTCTCCTGCCTTCACCTCTCCCTTTTAGAAGCTTGTGATTAGGGATGCCTGGGTGGCTCAGTTGGTTAAGCGGCTGCCTTCGGCTCAGATCATGATCCCAGTGTCCTGGGATCGAGTCCCACATTGGGCTCCTTGCTCGGCAGGGAACCTGCTTCTCCCTCTGCCTCTGCCTGTGCTCACTCGCTCTCTCTCCCTCTGTCCCTGACAAATAAATAAATAAACTCTTAAAAAAAAAAAAAAAAGAAGCTTGTGATTATATTGGGCGCACCTGGAGACTCTCGTCCTCATCTCAAAATCCTCAATTAATTCCACCTGTAAAGTCCCTTTTGCCATAGGAAGTTACATTTCACAGGTTTTGGCGATTAGAATGTGGCCATCTGGGGAAGGGGTACTATTCTTTCTATCAGAGCATGTAATTAAATGACAGACGTAAGGCTGAAGAGGAAGGTTGGAACCAAAACAAGAACATCTCTCTAATTTGCCTTATTTTTTCGTAGTTACCTAAGAGTTTTGACTCTGCAAAGGCAGTTTGCTTTCATGTTTTTGAATCAGACTAATTCTGGAATATTTTTATATCTGAGTGAAAAAAATGTATATACAGCATCTTTCAAATCATCACTACAAAAGGGCAAGGCCGATTATTTGTTTTTGTGGTATGATAAACAGCAATTTCATCAGCGTTTTTATCTGTCTTCTAGGTGTAAATTGAATGGGGCATAGAGCAGCATTTCCAAACTATGCATATACAAATCTGGTTAAAGTGCAGATTTTGCTTCATTAGGATGCCATCTGAAATTCTGCTTTCTAATATACCTACAGGTAATGTGGTGTTGCTTATCTGAGGACCACACTTTGAAGAGCAACAAGTGGGATTTCTGGCAAAAATCATCCTAACATGTACAAAGGAACACATGGAGTACATAATTTAGGGGAGAAAGTAGCCGTGAAGAAAATACGAAGGGGTGTGTGTGTGTCTGTGTAAATGAAATAGTTCATTAACTAGTTGTGCCACGTCATTTAGAAAAAGAGCTTATCTACATATTTTCTTGGGATCAAAGATCAAGAAACGGACAAAAAGCTTTGGCTCTGAACTGAACTGGTCTGGGTCAGAAAATTGTGGGGCTTTCACTCTCCTAGGGAGTATTAGAGCTAAACTATTTATCTAGCCTGCTCAATAGTTAAGCCATGGAGCCAGTGATATGCCAGAGCTGGCAGGAACAAGTTATGGTGAAATATTCAGCAATTTTGTGAGCTGGTTCTTAAATCACCGGTAGCTCAATACCATCTGTGATGGGAGTATTTACATCACGGAAATTGATTAAATGCTACAAACAGAACTGGCTTGCTTTCCTGCTTTCCCAGTTTACCAGCACAACACTGCCACAAATCTACTGTTTCATTAAATTTGTTCATTTTGGCAACTAGTAGGTGGTATGCTGGGTCCAGATTCAGCCTTTTTCCCTCGTCCACCTGTCTTTGCACACTGCCAGTGGCTCCCAGTCTGTAAATGTAACTCTGTGTGTGCAAGTTGCTTCATGTGCATCCTCTAACCCTGAACTTCTAGTTTCCTAGAGCTGAGTTGCTATTTTGGGCAATGAATGAGTTTCTCAGAAGTAATGAAATGTACTCTACAAATAACCAGACCCTCCACTTGAATTTTTAGACATTTCTTGTGAGATGCTCCAAGGGCATCTTGGAACAAGTCATTTATCTATAAACCATTCCTTTTAGAAAGTGTGTTGGCTCAGTTATGATCTTTATTCTCCATTAGTGGTCTAATCTGAAAAGGGACAGCTGAGAGAGAACATTCAAAAATCAAGCCTGCTCTGTCAAATAAATAAATAAAAATCTTAAAAAAAAAAAAATCAAGCCTGATGGGTATGGGCGGGAAAAGAGGGCTCTAGGGTACAGTTGGAGCAGGTTGGAATACAGTTCTAGGGACATGGTTTGCACAGGCACATATATGTGTGTGTGCGTGTGTGTGTGTGTAGGAGGGACTATGAACAGTGACAAAAAGTAGGCAACTGGGTGGAGAGATAGAAACAAAAGGTGATAGTTTGTCAGGAGGTCCACTATTAGTTGGGTAAGCCTCAATGTTTGTGTATTAATTATTAAACAATTACTCTGGCACTAGGGAGTTTACGAGGTGATTTTATGTAAATTATCTAATTTATCTAAGTTGATTCTTCCTTTTCATATTTTCAAGTTAGCTGAAATGGTAGTATCATCGTATTTGCTGATGAAGAAAGCAGGGTTAATAAAGTTCAAGTGACCCCCTCCCCCACGGTGACAGAGCTGGTGCGAGGTCAAACTTAGATAAGTGCACAATATAGACTTCAGGCCAAATATGGCTCACTGTATATAAAGTTTTATTGGAACACAGCTACTCCAAATTGTATACTTTTGTCTGTGGTTATTGCCACCTTACAACAGCAGTTGATTAGTTATGACAGAAAAATTTTGACAAGGACTGTATGGTCCACAAAGCCAAAATAAAATCTCCACACTTCATAAAAAAAATCTGTTCCTTTACAGAAAAAAAATCTGCTGACCCCACCTCCAAATTCCATGTTCCACCTACCAACAGATTAATTCTGATGTCAGTAGTATATATAACCACAAACTTGGCATGACTTAGAAGTATTACAGATACAAAACAGTACCACAAAAGATGCAAAACAATACCACAAAACAGGAATGACTAGAATTCCTTTCCTTAATCACTTTTAGAAATTAAGGCATGAAAAGTCTTATTTAAAACATTATTTAGGGAAAAATAATAACTTAAGAATTAGCTTGTAACATTCTACCAAATAAACCTGATTGATTTATTACCCAAAGGGCAGGTTGATCCTGAGTGAATGGGCCATGAGACGGAAAGTTTTGGTAGGACAGTAGATATTATCTAAAGCAGCATCGTGTAAAGTTTCCAGTGGTTTTGCATTTCAGTCCCATTTTTGCTAATTACTAACTACAGTATGTGTTCATCAATTAAATTCTGATGTGTGAAGGTTTTTCCCCACCACCCAAGCTAACTTTCCAATGCCAGCTAGGTGTCCTATAATCCAACTAAATTTTGACACTAACTACCTGGAGATGTCATCAGACCCCACGGATTCAGGGCTCAGTCCTATAAGAGTACCCTCCACCCACTTCGGATCCACCTGTGCTTTTGACCTGCCAACCATAGATGGGTGGTTCCAACAATCCCCTCTTGGCATTGATTAATTTGCTAGAGTGGCTCACAGAACAAAGAAACATTTCACTTCCTAGATTACTGGTTTATTATAAAAGAATATAAAACAGGACAGTCAGAAAGAAAAGAAGCGTGGAGCTTCCACACCTCCTCTGAGGTTCCACTCTTTCTGCATCTCTACATGTTCTCTAAACAAGAAGCTCTCTGAATCCATACTTCTGAGTTCGTATTACATAGGCATATTGACTAAATTATTGGCCATTAGTGATCAAGATTTCCAGGCCCCTCTCACCTCCCTGGAGGTGTGTGTATGAGGGTGACAGTTCTACCTGAGACTGGGACTGAGAGTTCTAACCCTCTAGTCATGTGGTTGGCTCTTCTGCCAACAAGCCCTATCCTTAGATGCTTTCTAAAAGTCACTTTTATTCTTCTCATTATAGGAAATTCTGAGGATTTTAGGAGCATTGTTCCAGGAATGATGATAAAGCCCTAATACATATTTCTTACACTAATAGTGGTGGTAGTAGTAGTAGTAGTAGTAGTAGTAATAGTAATAGTAGTAGAAGAGGAGGAAGAGGAAGAAAGGGAAGAAGAGGAAGAAGAAGGAAGGGGAGGAGGAGGAGGAAGAGGAGGAGGGGAAGGGGAAGAGGAGAAGAAGAAGGAGGAGAATAGGAAGAAGAGGAAGGGGGAGGGGTAGGAGGAGAAGAAGAAGAAGAAATAGAAGTAGGAGCAAAGCATTAGGAGAGGAGCACCTGAGTAAGAGAATTAGAAGAATGCTGGAATATTTGGGGGGGCTCCATAAGAGAAAAGACAATATTGAAATTGGGAAACAAGGTAGCTGAACACAAACTCTACTCATTTGTCACTAAAATCAAAGATGTGGTTGATTGTCACCTCCTCAAAGGCAGGAGTGTGGTTTTGTCCCATTTGTATATCCACCCTTTTCACAGTACCTAGCTCAGAGCTTTGTGTGCAGCGAGTACTTGGTAAATGTGAAATCGATGAAGCCAGATTGGCCCTTGGAAATCTACAATTTGACTTCTACACCAGCATTTCTAGAAATAGAACATGGTAGGCCTGCTGAAATATCATAGGGTTTCTGATGTAGACTTCTTTATTGCACTTCAGGGAAGAATGGCCACCTGACAGACAGGCTGGTGGTTCACAGATGTGTTTTATATGGTTGTCAGCATTTAAAAAGTGAGTCATAGTGTATATATATATATATATATATATATATATATATATATATATATATACACTATGACTCACTTTTTAAATGCTGACAACCATATAAAACACATCTGTGAACCACCAGCCTGTCTGTCAGGTGGCCATTCTTCCCTGAAGTGCAATAAAGAAGTCTACATCAGAAACCCTATGATATTTCAGCAGGCCTACCATGTTCTATTTCTAGAAATGCTGGTGTAGAAGTCAAATTGTAGATTTCCAAGGGCCAATCTGGCTTCATCGATTTCACATTTACCAAGTACTCGCTGCACACAAAGCTCTGAGCTAGGTACTGTGAAAAGGGTGGATATACAAATGGGACAAAACCACACTCCTGCCTTTGAGGAGGTGACAATCAACCACATCTTTGATTTTAGTGACAAATGAGTAGAGTTTGTGTTCAGCTACCTTGTTTCCCAATTTCAATATTGTCTTTTCTCTTATGGAGCCCCCCCAAATATTCCAGCATTCTTCTAATTCTCTTACTCAGGTGCTCCTCTCCTAATGCTTTGCTCCTACTTCTATTTCTTCTTCTTCTTCTCCTCCTACCCCTCCCCCTTCCTCTTCTTCCTATTCTCCTCCTTCTTCTTCTCCTCTTCCCCTTCCCCTCCTCCTCTTCCTCCTCCTCCTCCCCTTCCTTCTTCTTCCTCTTCTTCCCTTTCTTCCTCTTCCTCCTCTTCTACTACTATTACTATTACTACTACTACTACTACTACTACTACCACCACTATTAGTGTAAGAAATATGTATTAGGGCTTTATCATCATTCCTGGAACAATGCTCCTAAAATCCTCAGAATTTCCTATAATGAGAAGAATAAAAGTGACTTTTAGAAAGCATCTAAGGATAGGGCTTGTTGGCAGAAGAGCCAACCACATGACTAGAGGGTTAGAACTCTCAGTCCCAGTCTCAGGTAGAACTGTCACCCTCATACACACACCTCCAGGGAGGTGAGAGGGGCCTGGAAATCTTGATCACTAATGGCCAATAATTTAGTCAATATGCCTATGTAATACGAACTCAGAAGTATGGATTCAGAGAGCTTCTTGTTTAGAGAACATGTAGAGATGCAGAAAGAGTGGAACCTCAGAGGAGGTGTGGAAGCTCCACGCTTCTTTTCTTTCTGACTGTCCTGTTTTATATTCTTTTATAATAAACCAGTAATCTAGGAAGTGAAATGTTTCTTTGTTCTGTGAGCCACTCTAGCAAATTAATCAATGCCAAGAGGGGATTGTTGGAACCACCCATCTATGGTTGGCAGGTCAAAAGCACAGGTGGATCCGAAGTGGGTGGAGGGTACTCTTATAGGACTGAGCCCTGAATCCGTGGGGTCTGATGACATCTCCAGGTAGTTAGTGTCAAAATTTAGTTGGATTATAGGACACCTAGCTGGCATTGGAAAGTTAGCTTGGGTGGTGGGGAAAAACCTTCACACATCAGAATTTAATTGATGAACACATACTGTAGTTAGTAATTAGCAAAAATGGGACTGAAATGCAAAACCACTGGAAACTTTACACGATGCTGCTTTAGATAATATCTACTGTCCTACCAAAACTTTCCGTCTCATGGCCCATTCACTCAGGATCAACCTGCCCTTTGGGTAATAAATCAATCAGGTTTATTTGGTAGAATGTTACAAGCTAATTCTTAAGTTATTATTTTTCCCTAAATAATGTTTTAAATAAGACTTTTCATGCCTTAATTTCTAAAAGTGATTAAGGAAAGGAATTCTAGTCATTCCTGTTTTGTGGTATTGTTTTGCATCTTTTGTGGTACTGTTTTGTATCTGTAATACTTCTAAGTCATGCCAAGTTTGTGGTTATATATACTACTGACATCAGAATTAATCTGTTGGTAGGTGGAACATGGAATTTGGAGGTGGGGTCAGCAGATTTTTTTTCTGTAAAGGAACAGATTTTTTTTATGAAGTGTGGAGATTTTATTTTGGCTTTGTGGACCATACAGTCCTTGTCAAAATTTTTCTGTCATAACTAATCAACTGCTGTTGTAAGGTGGCAATAACCACAGACAAAAGTATACAATTTGGAGTAGCTGTGTTCCAATAAAACTTTATATACAGTGAGCCATATTTGGCCTGAAGTCTATATTGTGCACTTATCTAAGTTTGACCTCGCACCAGCTCTGTCACCGTGGGGGAGGGGGTCACTTGAACTTTATTAACCCTGCTTTCTTCATCAGCAAATACGATGATACTACCATTTCAGCTAACTTGAAAATATGAAAAGGAAGAATCAACTTAGATAAATTAGATAATTTACATAAAATCACCTCGTAAACTCCCTAGTGCCAGAGTAATTGTTTAATAATTAATACACAAACATTGAGGCTTACCCAACTAATAGTGGACCTCCTGACAAACTATCACCTTTTGTTTCTATCTCTCCACCCAGTTGCCTACTTTTTGTCACTGTTCATAGTCCCTCCTACACACACACACACGCACACACACATATATGTGCCTGTGCAAACCATGTCCCTAGAACTGTATTCCAACCTGCTCCAACTGTACCCTAGAGCCCTCTTTTCCCGCCCATACCCATCAGGCTTGATTTTTTTTTTTTTAAGATTTTTATTTATTTATTTGACAGAGCAGGCTTGATTTTTGAATGTTCTCTCTCAGCTGTCCCTTTTCAGATTAGACCACTAATGGAGAATAAAGATCATAACTGAGCCAACACACTTTCTAAAAGGAATGGTTTATAGATAAATGACTTGTTCCAAGATGCCCTTGGAGCATCTCACAAGAAATGTCTAAAAATTCAAGTGGAGGGTCTGGTTATTTGTAGAGTACATTTCATTACTTCTGAGAAACTCATTCATTGCCCAAAATAGCAACTCAGCTCTAGGAAACTAGAAGTTCAGGGTTAGAGGATGCACATGAAGCAACTTGCACACACAGAGTTACATTTACAGACTGGGAGCCACTGGCAGTGTGCAAAGACAGGTGGACGAGGGAAAAAGGCTGAATCTGGACCCAGCATACCACCTACTAGTTGCCAAAATGAACAAATTTAATGAAACAGTAGATTTGTGGCAGTGTTGTGCTGGTAAACTGGGAAAGCAGGAAAGCAAGCCAGTTCTGTTTGTAGCATTTAATCAATTTCCGTGATGTAAATACTCCCATCACAGATGGTATTGAGCTACCGGTGATTTAAGAACCAGCTCACAAAATTGCTGAATATTTCACCATAACTTGTTCCTGCCAGCTCTGGCATATCACTGGCTCCATGGCTTAACTATTGAGCAGGCTAGATAAATAGTTTAGCTCTAATACTCCCTAGGAGAGTGAAAGCCCCACAATTTTCTGACCCAGACCAGTTCAGTTCAGAGCCAAAGCTTTTTGTCCGTTTCTTGATCTTTGATCCCAAGAAAATATGTAGATAAGCTCTTTTTCTAAATGACGTGGCACAACTAGTTAATGAACTATTTCATTTACACAGACACACACACACCCCTTCGTATTTTCTTCACGGCTACTTTCTCCCCTAAATTATGTACTCCATGTGTTCCTTTGTACATGTTAGGATGATTTTTGCCAGAAATCCCACTTGTTGCTCTTCAAAGTGTGGTCCTCAGATAAGCAACACCACATTACCTGTAGGTATATTAGAAAGCAGAATTTCAGATGGCATCCTAATGAAGCAAAATCTGCACTTTAACCAGATTTGTATATGCATAGTTTGGAAATGCTGCTCTATGCCCCATTCAATTTACACCTAGAAGACAGATAAAAACGCTGATGAAATTGCTGTTTATCATACCACAAAAACAAATAATCGGCCTTGCCCTTTTGTAGTGATGATTTGAAAGATGCTGTATATACATTTTTTTCACTCAGATATAAAAATATTCCAGAATTAGTCTGATTCAAAAACATGAAAGCAAACTGCCTTTGCAGAGTCAAAACTCTTAGGTAACTACGAAAAAATAAGGCAAATTAGAGAGATGTTCTTGTTTTGGTTCCAACCTTCCTCTTCAGCCTTACGTCTGTCATTTAATTACATGCTCTGATAGAAAGAATAGTACCCCTTCCCCAGATGGCCACATTCTAATCGCCAAAACCTGTGAAATGTAACTTCCTATGGCAAAAGGGACTTTACAGGTGGAATTAATTGAGGATTTTGAGATGAGGACGAGAGTCTCCAGGTGCGCCCAATATAATCACAAGCTTCTTTTTTTTTTTTTTTTAAGAGTTTATTTATTTATTTGTCAGGGACAGAGGGAGAGAGAGCGAGTGAGCACAGGCAGAGGCAGAGGGAGAAGCAGGTTCCCTGCCGAGCAAGGAGCCCAATGTGGGACTCGATCCCAGGACACTGGGATCATGATCTGAGCCGAAGGCAGCCGCTTAACCAACTGAGCCACCCAGGCATCCCTAATCACAAGCTTCTAAAAGGGAGAGGTGAAGGCAGGAGAGTCAGAGGTGTGACCATGGAAGCAGCGGGAGGAGTGTGACGGAACTGCAAACCACAAACAGGTCGCTAGAAGCTGGAAAATGGTAAAGCACTTCCCTCCTCTAGCCTCCAAAAGGAACATGATCCTGCCAACACCTCGATTTCACTTTAGACTTCTGACCTCCAGAGCTGTAAGGTACCAAATTTGTGTTGTTTTAAGCTCAGGGTTTACGGTAACTTATTACAGAAGCCATAGGAAACTAATACAAATAAATGCCTTTCTCCTCAATTAGACTGTGAGCGTTTCAAGGGCATGACTATATGCTCTGTATTTTGACTACAGAGCCTAACCAGACAGTTCTTCATACAGGTTTGGAGAAAAAATGAGTAAATGCAAGAGTAATGCATTCTCCTACATTACAGCTAAATCGGACCTCATTCTCTCCCTCCTTAAAACAAACCAGTGGTTTTCCATTAATCTGAAACCCTTGACCCGATCACCAGGGCTGCATGCCAGACCTGTCCCCTTTGGCTGAGCCTTGCCTCCAGCACTCCCAGCTGTCAGCTATTTTTATGTTTGAATATCTCCCCTCCCCTTCAGCCCCTCTCTATTTGGTTAACTTCCATTTCTTCCTTCACATCTCTCTCAGGCATTACTTCCTGTGGAGAGCTCATCCTTCTTTGCTTAACAGATTTCTTTTATAGCACTTTCTTTTATAGCACTCACTTGCATTTGTAAATATAAAAAGTTCTCTCTCTAAACTGGATTCTAGCTCTATGGGATCAGAGGCCATGTCCATAGTGTATTCCAGAACCTGGCATAAAGCAGGGACCTGGTAGGTGTTTGTTGAATGAAAAATAATTGTTAAATAAAAAGTATAAAGAGCATGTATAAAAGAGAAAATGCTTTAGTGATTTGAGCCTCTAACTCATAAAGAATTATGTGTTAGAAAAACAATTTTAAAAAAAGAATTTTGCAAGTCTCTGTAGTACACAGTATTGTTTTTACATTTGTGTTGCTGACCCCAATTTAGAATCCTCTACACTGAGATACTGCACGTGTTTAATGAGAGATAATATATGTCTGTGAAGGAGCTGCTAAGTGACTCCCCAAACTGGTTAAGGTCCTTTACTCAACACTCCCTTCCAGGGTTGTTCATGGAGCTAGTCATGTGCTAGAGTCACTTGTATATGTCTCTTCCTCAATTTGTGTTCAGTTATTTTTACTTTGGGAGCCTGAAATCTGCCTTGGTGACCGTATTTATTCACACCACAGAAATGAGCGAGTTCTGCAGATTGCGACTCTTTTGATCTCTTCTCTCTGCCCTCCACCTCCTCCCCTCCACTACCACCCATTGTTAAGTGTGTGCCTAGACACCACTTGCTTGGGGTCTTTTCTTTCAGAGGCTTATCTTGGTGCACAGCCTGACCTATGAAACCTTAAGATATTACTGGGAAATTCTACTATGGGGCACCAACTCTGAATTAACTGTCAGGTCAGGCACTGAGAAAAGTCCTCTTCCCTCACACCTCATTCTGCCAAGGAACTCCAACCTTTCCATAGTCAAAGTCAGCTGTGTTTGTGTGGCCTTTGGTTCCCCTTAATAGTAAGTGTTCTTCAAATTCAAATATAGCACTTTTCCTTGATGAAACTGGGTGTCAGGTCCCCTGGGCTGTGAGGTTGTCAGGTGGAAGAAAGGACATGACCAATCCCAAAGCTTTACTTTACATTCACAATTTGTATATTTCCACCATTTAATATTACAGGAATGCATGAATATGGGCTCAGAGGATTTAGAGCATATAATAAAAACTGTGCTTAAGTATCCCAGCCTATATCTCAATGCCTTCTGGTATTGGTCAAGCAAAAAAACAAATAATTGACCTGCCCCATAAAGGTCTTGCACACTCGCAGGGATGTAGACAGGACCCCCACATTAACAACCAGCTGTGCCATAGCTTTAAGTAGTTACCTTCTCTTAAGGTGAAAAGGCTCACGTAAGTGGTTTCCAAGGCTTTAGTTTACTAAAGATTCTGATGTCATTTAGTAAATGTTTAATAGGGTAATAAAGTATACAGTTTATTTAAAGCCTAACAGTATTCTACGCATAGTAGGGTTTTACTAAATGATGGAGAGTGGTCTGTAACAAATTTCTTATATGTATGTTAGTATCCATTAATATAAATTAACTACAGTTTTTTTGTTGTGTTTTACAATTCCTACCTGGTTGAAAACTTACTCTTCTAGCCAAGATATTTTGAATAGGAGCTGCTTTATCTCTTAGCAATGGTTTAGATATAGAAAAGAGAATTTCATTGTGAATGAATTCAGTGCATGGTGAGAACATTGCATTAGTATGAAGTTAATCAGTAAAGATAGGTTATAAAGATGTGTTCTTTTTTTTTTTTAAAGATTTTATTTATTTATTTGAGAGAGAATGAGTGAGAGAGAGCATGAGAGAGAAGGTCAGAGGGAGAAGCAGACTCCCCAAGGAGCTGGGAGCCCGATGCGGGACTCAATCCTGGAAGTCCGGGATCATGACCTGAGCCAAAGGCAGTCGCTCAACCAACTGAGCCACCCAGGCGCCCAAGATGTGTTCTTTTATCTTTAGAAAAGAAACCATATGGATAAAATTAAAATTTAAAAAAAAAGTTACTAGTCTCACACTTGAGTTAATTCCACCACTTAAAAAGTGGAACCCCAGATATTTCTAAATACTTAGAATAAGAAATGATGTATAGATAATACCTACAAATCACATATTCAGTGTTCCAAGACTGGGATCTTGAACTTGAAGCTACAAAGAAGCTGTTGGGAGCGCCTGGGTGGCTCCGTGGGTTAAAGCCTCTGCCTTTGGCTCTGGTCATGGTCTCAGGGTCCTGGGATTGAGCCCCACATCAGGCTCTCTGCTCAGTGAGGAACCTGCTTCCTCCTCTCTCTCTGCCTGCCTCTCTGACTACTCGTAATCTCGGTCTATCAAATAAATAAAATCTTAAAAAAAAAAAAAAAAAAAGAAGAAGCTGTTGGTGTGGTTCCTTAGGTTTCCCTAACTAACCTAGCTATAAACAAAGGAGAGCTTTCTCAAAGTAAGTTGAGCAACAGAAAGAGAAAAAATGAACTTATTTGCTTATGCATCATTCTATTTTAAAGTAACTTTTTAAAAATGCTATTGATAAATGTGTACTTGGCAAGATATTGACGGGCTATTTGCTAGTAAATATTAGAATTTAAAATTTCATTTCTAAAAATTCTGAATTACACAAGTATATAAAACTTATTCTAAAACTTTGTAATTATAAGACATGAATGGCTTAACTGTCCATTAATAGGAAATCTATTAAGTAAACGATAGTGCCATCATCAGCTGTTTGAAAAGATATTGACCGTTAATATCCATGTTACATTATGCTGTGATAAAGGCAGTTGTGTAACAATTTTTATTGTTCTATATAGTGCTTAATTATGCATTGAAAAGTCCAGAATGATGTGACATACTATTAATAGTGAATATATCAAAAGAATAGGATTGGGAGGGACGTCTGGGTGGCTCAGTTGGTTGGACAACTGCCTTCGGTCAGGTCATGATCCCGGAGTCCCGGGATCCAGTCCCGCGTGGGGCTCCCAGCTCCACGGGGAGTCTGCTTCTCCCTCTTATCTTCCCCTTGCTCATGCTCTCTCTCACTGCCTCTCTCTCAAATAAATAAATAAAATCTTAAAAAAAAAAAAAAAGAATAGGATTGGGAAAAGACGCAATATTTTTTACTTTCTATTTTATATACTTCTATATCCTTCAGGTTTTATTTTTAATTTTCTACTATAAACATTAATGTAAAAGTCTCTTACTCTATTTGTGTGTGGGCATAGATTTTCATTTCTTTGGGGGAAAATACCTAAGAGTGAAATCAGTTAGTTGATACAATCCCATCAGCAATAATCAAGTTTGATAGTATTTGATGTCATTGTTCATGGTATTATTTCTTAATTTCTATTTCTAGTTGTTTCCAGCTGCTATGTAGCAATGCAATTGATTATCGTAAATTGATCTTGCAAGCCTCATATATTTTAGTTGCTGTTTAGTCCTATTCCTTGGAATTTCATATCTACATTTATTTCAACATGATCATGTAGTTTTTTTTTAAGGCAAACATTTCAAAATTCTTTAACTTTTTGTTTAAATTCCACTTAGTTGACATACAGCATTAATACTGGTTTCAGGTGTACAACACAGTGATTCAACAGTTCCATACAACACCCAGTGCTCATCACCTATTTCACCCATCCCCCCACCCACCTCCCCTCTGGTAACCATCAATGTGTTCTCTATAGTCTTGGTTTGCCTCCTTTTTTCTCCTTCTGCTCATTTGTTTTTTGTTTTTTTATTAAATTACTGGCCAAAGCTTGTCAACCCTATTTTTTTTAAGATTTTATTTATTTATTTGGCAGACAGAGATCACAAGTAGGCAGAGAGGCAGGGAGAGAGAGAGGGGGAAGCAGGCTCCCAGGTGAGCAGAGAGCCTGATATGGAGCTCGATCCCAGGACCCTGGGATCATGACCTGAGCCGAAGGCAGAGGCTTAACCCATTGAGCCACCCAGGTGCCCCTGCTCATTTGTTTCTTAAAGTCCACATATACATGATATCATATGGTATTTGTCTCTAACTGACTTATTTTGCTTAGCATGATACTCTCTACCTCCATCCATGTCCTTGCAAATGAAAGATTTAATTCCTTTTATGGCTGAGTAATAGTCCATTCTATATATATATCTACGTATATAGATATATATATACACACACACACACTATATATATGTGTGTGTATATATATATATATTGACTGATGAGTGCTATTTTTTATATTTTATGTATATATTTTATATTTTATTTATATAAAATATAAAATTACCACTCATCAGTCCATAGACACAGGCTGTCTCCATAGTTTAGAGGAGTTGTAGACAATATTACTATAAACATCAGGGAGCATGCATCTCTTTGAATTAGTATTTTTGTATTCTTTGGGTATACACCCAGTCGTGCAATTGCTGGATTGTAGGTAGTTCTGTGTTTGACTTTTTGAGGAGCCTCCATACTGCCTTCCAGAGTAGCTGTATCACTTTGCATTTCCACTAACTGTGCAAGAGGGTTCCCCTTTCTCCACATCCTCACTCACACTTGTTTCTTATGGTACTGATTTTAGCCTTTCTGTCAGGTATGAAGGGATATCTCATTGTAGTTTTAATTTGTGTTTCCCTGATGAGTGATGTTGAGCAACTTTTCATGTGTCTGTTGGTCTCCTTTATGTCTTCTTTGGAAAAATGTCTATTCTCATTTTTAATTGGATTATTCATTGTTGGGGTGTTGAGTTTTTATAAGTTCTTTATGTATTTTGTGTACTAACCCTTTATTGAACAGGTCATTTGCAAATCTCTTCTACCATTTCATAGGTTGCCTTTTAGTTTTGTTGATTGTTTCCTTCACTGTGCAGAAGTTTTTATTTTGATGAGGTACCATTATTTTATTCTTGCTTTTATTTCCCTTGCCTTAGGAGACCTCTCTAGAAAAATATTGCTATGGCTGATATCAAAAAGGTTACTGCTGTGCTCTCCTCTAGGATTCTAGTATTTAGGTCTTTAATCCATTTTGAATTTATTGTATTTGCTGTAAGAATGTGGTCCAGTTTCATTCTTTTGCATGTTGCTGTCCAGTTTTCCCAATACCATTTGTTGAAGAGACCCTCTTTTTCCTATTGAATATTTTTTCATTTTTGTTGAAGATTAATTGAGCATATAGTTGTAGGTTCATCTCTGGGTTTTCTATTCTGTTCCATTGACCTGTGCATCTATTTGTGTGCCAGGACCATACTGTTTTGATCACACAGCTTTGTAATATAACTTGAAGTCTGGAATTATGATGCCTCTAGCTTTGGTTTTCTTTTTCAATATTACTTTGGCTATTTGAGATCTTCTGTGGCTCCATAAAAATCTCAGGATAGGTATAGCTTTGTAATACAGTTTGAAATCAAGAAGTAAAATACCCCCAGCTTTTTTCTTTTTTCAAGAAAACTTTGGCTATTCAGGATCTTCTATAATTCCATAAAAATTTTAAAATTCTTTATTCTATTTCTGTGAAAAATGCCATTGATAATCTGAGATAAACCTGTGGATTGCTTTGGGCAGTATGGATATTTTAATAATAGTCTTTCAATCCATTAATTTGTCTCCTTTGTTAAATTTATTAAGTATTCTTTTTTTTTTTGCCATTGTAAATGGATTGTTTCCTTAATTTCTGAGTTTCATTGTTAGTGTATAAAAATGCAACTTATTTTTTTGTACATTGATTTTTGGATTCTACATCTTAACTGAATTCATTGATTAGTTCTCTTTTGTTCATGTGTGTGCAAATTCTCTAGGGTTTCTTATATGTAATATCCTATCATTTGCCAATAGTGGCTGTTTTACTTCTTCCTCTCCTAACTGGATGTCAACCATAACCCAAACTTGCATTCCCAAATAGCACCCCACTTTTATTATATGGCTGGTTTTAAATTCTGTATTGTCAGATTTAATTTCTATTATCTTTTTAGGAATTCTTGGATCTATTTCCATGAGGAAATTTTTGTTTATGTTGCTAATGTTTTTGATTATGGTATCAGAATAATTTAGCCTCATAAAATATATGGACAGTCTTTATTTTTGAAAGAGTTATCATAGAATTGGTATTACTTCTTTAAATATTTGATAACTTCACCAGTGATAACCTATGGACCTGAATTTTCTTCATAGTAATGATTCAAAATATACATTCAATTTATCTAATTCATATAAAGTTCACTGGGTTTTATATTACTTAAATCAATTCATAATTTGTGTTTCAAGAAATTTGTCTATGTGGATTGTCAAATTTATTGGCATAAATGTGTTCATCTTTCTTATTCTTTGAATGTCTGGAGAATCTCTAGTGTTATTCTATGTTCTTGAGACTGAAAATTTGTCTTTTATGTTTTAACCTTTTGACCGGTTTTTATACATTTTCTTATGCTTTTTAAAAGACAGAGTTTCACTTATTTATTCACTTTTGATTTTATATATTTCTCTTTCATATTTTCTATCTTTTTATTTTGGATTTAACTGCTTTTCTTAACTTCTTAAGGAAGCTTAGATTATTTGAGTTATTTTTTCCTAAGGTAAGCTTTTAATGCTATGATTTTTTTCTCTAACCACTATTTCAGCTCTCACAAATCTTGATACTTTGTTTGTATTCTCTTCAAAGTATTTTTTAATTGTCTTGTGATTTCTTCTTTGATCCATTGGTTACTTCAGTCTCTAATTCCTAATTTGGGAAATACTCTAATTTTCTTTAAATCTGTGGATGGGCAAACAAAAACCATAATCTATAGTCCCTCAGTTATTTTTTAATCTACCGAGACTTCTTTTGTGACCCAGCATAGAGTCTCTTTTGATGAATGTTCTTTTTTTCTTTTTTTTTTTTTAAGATTTTTATTTATTAGACAGAGATCACAAGTAGATGGAGAGGCAGGCAGAGAGAGAGAGGAGGAAGCAGGCTCCCTGCTGAGCAGAGAGCCCGATGTGGGGCTTGATCCTAGGACCCTGGGATCATGACCTGAGCCGAAGGCAGAGGTTTTAACCCCCTGAGCCACCCAGGTGCCCCTTGATGAATGTTCTATGTGCACTTCAAAGGAATGCATATTTTACTGATGAGTAAAGAGTTCTATATATGAAAGTTGGGTCAAGTTTGTTTATTAAAATTATTTAAATCTCCACTTATTTTTGCAACTACTAAGAATATTGAACTCTCCAGCTATAATCATAAATCTATGATGTTTGACTTTTTCAACTTCTGTTAAGTCCACACATATTTATATTTTCCTTTTTTAAATATTTGCTATCTTTTTCATCTCCTTTTCCTCTTTAACTCTGGATATACTCTTCCTAATCACTTTGATATTGATAAAATTATACCAGATATCTTCTAATTGGGATTTGGATCATTTCTATGCTTTTATTATTTTTATTTAATCTGATCTTTATATTTAAAGTGGTTTTCTTATAAGCGGATGGAATTGGGTAATAAAGATTAGAGCAGCAATAAATAATATAGAAATCAAAAAAAATAGAAGAGATCAACAAAACTAGGAGCTGTTCTTTGAAAGAAATACAAAGATTGATAAACCCCTAGCCAGATTTATCAAAAAGAAAAGAAAAAAAGACCCAAATAAATCATGAATGAGATAGGAGAGATCACAACCAATATCACAGAAATACAAATAATCATAAGAGAATATTATGAGCAATTTTATGCCAACAAATTAGGCAATCTGGAAGAAGTGGATAAATTCCTAGAAACGTATAAACTACAAAAACTGAAACAGGGAGAAAGAGAAACTGAAAGGACTCATAACCAGCAAAGAAACTGAGTCAGTATTCAAAAATTTCCCCCAAAAAATGAGAGTCCAGAGCTGGTTGGTGTCTCAGGGGAATCCTGCCAAACGTTTAAAGAAGAATTAATATATATTCTTCTGAAGCAATTCTGAAAAATAGAAATAGATGAAAATTTCCAAACTCATTCTATGAGTCCATCACCTTGATCACAAAACCAGCCAAAGACCCCACTAAAAAAGGAGAATTACAGACAAAAATCCCTGATTCTCAGTAAGATACAAGCAAATCAAATGTAACCTTAAAATGATTTTTCACCATGATCAAGTGGGATTTATTCCTGAGGTGCAGGGGTGGTTCAACATCCACAAATCAATGTGATACACTATGTGATCCAAGGCCAAGAACCATATGAACCTCTCAACAGACCCAGAAAAAGCATTTGACAAAATACAGCATCCCTTCCTGATAAAGATTCCCCACCATATAGAGACAGAGGGAACATGCCTCAATGTTACAAAAGCCATTTAGGAAAGACCCACAGCAAATATCATCCTCAATGGGGAAAAACAGAGAGCTTTTCCTCTAAGGTCAGGAACATGACAGGGATGTCCACTTTTACCACTGGTGTTCAATATAGTATTAGAAGTCCTGGCCTCAACAATCAGATTAAAAAAAAAGAAGAAGAAATAAAGGCATCCAAATCTGCAAGGAAATAACAAGCTTTCACTCTCTGCAGACAATATGATGCTCTGGAGAAAACCAAAAAGGCTCTGACACAAAGGTGCTGAATTCCTCTATCAGTAATAGGAATGTCTCAGGATGTAAAATCAATACATAGTACTCAGTTGCATTTCTTTACACCAATAATGAAGCAGAAGAAAGAGAAATCAAAGAGTCAATCCCATTTATAATGCACCACAAACCATAAGATATCTAGGAATAAACCTAACCAAAGAGGTAGAGGATCCATATGCTGAAAACTATAGAACACTTATGAAAGAAATTGAGGAAGATACAAAGAAATAGAAAAACATTCCATGCTCTTGGACTGGAAGAAAAAATATTGTTAAAATGTCTGCACTAGGGCGCCTGGGTGGCTCAGTGGGTTAAAGCCTCTGCCTTCGGCTCAGGTCATTTTCTCAGGGTCCTGGGATCAATGCCCGTGTCAGCCTCTCTGCTCAACAGGGAGCCTGCTTCCTCTTCTC
This sequence comes from Enhydra lutris kenyoni, assembly GCF_002288905.1. NCBI lineage: Eukaryota > Metazoa > Chordata > Mammalia > Carnivora > Mustelidae > Enhydra > Enhydra lutris. The sequence goes on from NW_019154299.1 coordinate 56,882, forward strand.
TGTGCCTGCCTCTCTGCCTAGTTGTGATCTCTCTCTCTCTCTCTCTCTCTCTCTCTGTCAAATAAATAAATTAAATAAATAAATAAACAAATCTTAAAAAAAAATGTCTGTACTATGCAAAGCAGTCTACATATTCTGTTCAATCCCTATCAAACTACCATCAGCATTTTTTACAGAGCTGTAAAAAACAAGCCTAAAATTTGTATGAAATTAGAAAAGACTCCAAATAGCTAAAGTAATGTTGAAAAAGAAAACTAAAGCTGGAGGCATCACAATTCCAGACTTCAAGCTGTGTTACAAAGCTGTAATCATCAAGGCAGTATGGTACTGGCACAAAAACAGACACATAGATCAGTGAAATAGAATACAGAACCTAGAAATGGACCCTCAACTCTGTGGCCAACTAATCTTTGACAAAGCAGGAAAGAATACCCAATGGAAAAAAGACCATCTCTTCAACGAATGGTGCTGGAAAAACTGGACCACTTTCTTACACCATACATAAAAAATAAATTCAAAATGGATTAAAGACCTAAATGTGAGACAGGAATCCAACAAAATCCTAGAAGAGAAAGCGGGAAGCACCCTCTTTGACCTTGGCACAGCAACTTCTTACTAGACATTTCTCCAAAGGCAAAGGAAACAAAAGCAAAAATAAACTATTGGGACTTCATTAGGATAAAAAGCTTTTGCACAGCAAAGGAAACAATAAAAAAAGGCAGCCTACGGAATGGCAGAGGATATTCACAAATGACCTATCAGATAAAGGGTTAGTATCCAAAAATCTCTAAAGAAATTATTAAACTCAACAGCCCCCTTCAAAAAAAAAAAAAAAAAAAAAAATTCCAGTCAAGAAATGGGCAGAAGACAAACAAATGGGTGGAACTAGAGGGTATTATGTTAAGCAAAATAAGTCGGTCAAAGAAAGACAAATACTATATGATTTCACTCATAGAATTTAAGAAACAAAGTAGATGGAGATAAGGGAAGGAAAGGAAAAATGAGATGAAAACAGAGAGGGAAGCAAACCATAAAATTCTCTTAAATACAGGAAACAAACAGTTTAGCTGGTGGGCAGGTGAAAGGGGGGAAGGGGTAATTGGGTGATGGACACTAAGAAGGGCATCTGATATAATTAGCCCTGGGTGTTATATGCAACTGATGAATCACTAAATTCTACTCGTGAAATGAATAATACTCTATATGTTACTAAACTGAACTTAAATAAAATATTGAAAAATAAAGTTTCCTGAATTATTAAAAAAAACTTTCAGTTTTTGTTTCTTAAAAAGCTTTATTCAACTTCATTTTTGAAGGACATTTTCACCAGCTATCTGATTCTAGATTAACATAAATTTTCAACACTTCAGAAGTGTCATTCCAGTGACTTCCAACTTGCATAGCTTTTAATGAAAAGTTTACAAGTTGTTTCTCTGTACATATTGTGGACTTTCTTAAAATCCACATTACTATATTTTTCACTGATTTTAGCAATTTGATTCTGCCACATCTTGGTGTCATTTTTCTTAGTTTTTGCTAAGTTTGGGGCTTATTTGGTTTCTTTTGTGGGATTTCACTCATCTCCTTAGATCTGTGTAGGTAGCATTCATCATATTTGGTAAATTTTTAGACATCATTCCTTCAAATATTTTCTTTCTCTTCACTTTCTGAGACTTCAACTACATATATGTTAGACCTCTTGATATTGTCCCCAAATAACTGAAGCACTTTTTTTTCCATATTTTTTTCCTTTTCCCTTTGTTAATTTTTATTTCTATGTCTTCCAAGTTTGCTTTTTTTTTCCTTTCAAGACTGTATTTAAATTCAAGTTAGTTAACATACAGTGTGGTATTAGTTTCGGGGATAGAATTTAGTGATTGAGCACTAGCATGTAACACCCTGTGCTCATTACAACAAGCTTACTGACCTTTTCATCTTTTTTGTCTCATCTGCTGATATCCTAGCAAGTAACATTTCCATTTTGTTTATTGTCATTTTCTCCTCTAGTATTTCAATTTGGTGGGTTCACATTTTAAGTCTGACCACATTAACCATATTTAGCTGTTTTAAGTATTTTTGCTTCCATTTCTATCACCTAGATCTGTATTGTCTTTTGTTGTTTTTGGTTGGTTTGTTATGTATGTATTACATTTTCCTTCTTTGTATGTGCAATAATTGCATGCCAGATTTGTGCATTTTCATTGTTGAGTGAATGGTTGTATTAGATTTCTTTAGAGTTTTTGACTTTGATCTGGAAAATATTTAAATTATTTGTGAATGAGTTTGAAAATTATAATTGATGGGGTTTTTTGTTTGAGTTTTGTTTGTTTAATAGGCCCGTGAGAGACATTGTTCTAAGGTTAATTTGATGCTGCTACTAAGGCATAGCCTTTCTGAAGTCTCTACAGAATATTTTATGTATTCAACAAGGATTTTTTACTCTGGTTATTGTGAACAATTTCTATCCCAATTTAAGCTTGGGGAATTTTTAACTCTGAGGCTCCCCTGTGATTATTTATTCCTTAGGGTAGATCATGAAGCTAGATGAGAAAAACTTCTAAGCATGTGCAAATTGTTACTCAACCAGAGATTTGAGCATACCCCCATAAATATTCTTAATGTTCTTTCTCTGTGGGACAGAGTAGTGGTGAAGATGGAATTATACAAATTCCAGCCACCTTGGTTTCTCCAATCTGCTCAACCTGATAATATTGCAAGGATTATTTCTTGTTCTTGCTCCCCCATCTCTACATCCTCTCTTCCTCATTTTTAGGACTTACCTCATTGGGCTTTCAGCTCTTTTCAGCAGAAAGCAAGTATCATTATAAAGCTTACCTCAGTTGTCTTCCATCTCCTGGTTGTCACAGTCCAGTGTTGTCCATCGTGCTGCCTCATGAAGATGTTTCATGTATTGTATCCAGTTTTCTAATTATTTATGCTAAAAAGGTAATACTGCATATTACCTTTCTTATACTCAGAGTCACAAATGGAAGTCTGGACTGTTTTAAGTAACTTTTTAAAAATATTTAAAACATTTAAAAACAAGGGGTGCCTGGCTGGCTCATTTGGAAGAGCATACAACTTGATCTCGAGGTCATGAGTTCAAGCCCTACATTGGGTGTAGAAATTAAATTTTTTAATGATTTTAAATCTATTTTAAGCTTATAACTCCTTCATGTTAAAGTGTAGTAGTTTCCTAGTTCCTGCCATAACAAATTATTACAAACTCATTAGCTCAAAACAACACAAATGTATTATTTTACATGTCTATAAGTCGGAAAAGCAAGACTATAGTCTTGACTATAGGCAAGACTATAGGCAAAAAATAGTTTTTCATAGGATTGCAATTCTTCCTGAAAGATGTTTTCTTGTCTTTACAGTATCTAGTATCTAGTGGCCCCTTCCTTCATCTTCAAAACCAGCAGTATTGCATCTGTTAGACCTTTTTTCCAGTCACATCTCCTCTAACTCCTCTCTTCTTCCAACTCTTCTACTTTTGAAAACCTCTGTGGTTACATTAGGTTCACCTGAATAATCCAGGACAATCTCTCTTTTTAAGTACACCTGCTTAGTAAACTTAATTCCATCTATACCCTCATTTCCCCTTTTCAATGTAACCTATTTATAGCTCTGGGGATTAAAAGAACGTCCTTACAGTACTATTAATCTACCTACAACAAAGGACAAATACACAATCCATCATAGCATCTTTCCAATTTTGATACTGGATTTGGCTTAAGACCTAAATCTAAAAATGTAATTTCTTATATAACATTAAACCCTACTGTTTACGGTCTTAAGAATACCATTGGCAACAGGATTTTAAAAGCATAAAGTTAATTTCCATTTATATTTTTGTAAACTAGAATGTAAATGAGAAAATGAAAAATTCTGATTTATAGATTTCTAAATGGTTACTTTTTTCCTTTTAAGTTATAACTTGCACAAGTTATAAATAGATGTAGATACGGAGTTACGGAGGTACATCTCATTTATAGTAGTTGCAAATTTTACTATCAAGCCATGTGCTTATATGAATAAACAGCTCCTTTTCTAAGATGTGGGATCTTCGAGATTTTCTTCTCCAGTTATATTCAAATACAACTGAAATACAGTGCTCATAAGTTTAAGGTGATATGACTTGACTTAGTGATTTGACTTCTATTATGAAATGATTACCAAAATAACTTTGTTAACATCCACCAACTCCTACAGATACAAAAAGGAAAAAGAATTTTTCTTTTTACTTTGTGGTGAGAACACTTGGGATTTGGTCTCTTAACAACTTTTAAATCAACCATACAACAGGGTCAACTATAGGGATATGCTGTACATCATATCCCTAGTACATATTTATCTTATAAATGGCAGTTTATACCTTTTTAACCACCTTCATCTACCTTAATTTTATGTCCTCTACTGACACATAAATTCCCCTTCCACCACTGTGCCTCTGGTAACCACAAATCTACTCTTTTACTATAAGCTTGGGTGGAGGGGTGGTCTTGTTTTTTGTTTTTAGATTTCCGCATGTGAGATCACACTACATTTGTCTTCTTTGTCTGACTTATTTTACCTAGTACGATGCCTTCAAGTTCCATCCATATTGTCACAAATGGCAGAATTTCCTTCTTAATGATTGAATAATATTTCACATATATGTGTATATGCAACATGTATGTACAAATAACATATATATGGTATGTTTGTGGTTTGCATACATGCATACATATGTACCCATATACATGAATACATGCACGGACCCATTTCTTTATTCATTTTCTGTCTATGGAAACTTACTTTGTCTCCATGTTTTGGCTATTGTAAATGATGTTGCTAGGAACATGGGGGTGCACTTTGACATGGTAATTTTGTTTCCTTCAGATACATTCCCAAAAGTAGAATTGCTAGATCATATGGCAATTCTTTTAATTTTTTGAAAAACCTAATATTTTTTTCCATAATAGCTGTACCAGTTTGCATTGCATTTCTACCATTCCATTTTTTCCACATTTTCAGCAGCATTTTTCCTCATTCATTCATTCTAGAGAGGGGGGAGGAGAGGCAGAGGCAGAGAGGGAAAGAGAAAATCTTAAGCAGACTCCATACTCAGCGTGGAGCCCAACGTGGGTCTTGATCTCACAACCCTGATATCATGACCTGAGCTGAAATCAAGAGTTTGACACTTGACTGAGCCACCCAGGCACCCTACTTTTCTTTCTTTTTTTTTTTATGACAACCGTTCTAATAGATGGGAGATAATATATCATTATTGTTTAGAATACAGAACCTATGAACACTGGTACCTTTCCATTTATTTGTGTCCTCTTCAATTTCTTTCATCAGTATCTTCTAGTTATCAGTATAGAGCTCTTTTACCTCCTTGGTTAAATTAATCTGTGTTTTATTGTTGATGCTTTTGTAAATGGGACTACTTTCTTTATTTCTATTTCAGATAAACCATTGTTAGTGTATAGAAATGCCACTGGTTTGTTTGTCTTGTTTTCTTTTTTTTTAATTTAAATTCAAGTTACTTAACATATGGTATATAATTAGGTTTAGGGTAAAGTTTAGTGATTTATCAGTTGCATATAACACTCAGTGCTCATTACAAGTGCCTACCTTAAAGCCCATCACCCAATTACCCCATTCTGCTACTCACTCCCCCTCCATCAACCCTCACTTTATTCCAAATAGTTAAGAGTCTCTTGGGTGCCTGGGTGGCTCAGTCGTTAAGCATCTGCCTTCAGCTCAGGTCATGATCCTGGGGTCCTGGGATCAAGCCCTGCAATGGGCTCCCAGCTCAGAGGGAAGCCTGATTCTTCCTTCCCCTGCTTGTGTTCCCTCTCTCACTGTGTCTGTCAAAGAAAGAAAGAAAGAAAGAAAGAAAGAGAGAGAGAGAGAGAGAGAGAGAAAGAAAGAAAGAAAAAAATCTTTTTTTTTTTTTTAAGTCTCTTATAGTTTGCCTCTCTTTCTGTTTTTATCTTATTTTTTCCTTCCCTTCCTATATGTTCATCTGTTTGGTTTCTTAAATCCCACATATGAGTGAAATCATATGCTATTTGTCTTCTTCTGACTGATTTATTTTGCTTAACCTAATATCCTCTAGTTCCATCCATGTCCTTGCAAATAGCAAAATATCATTCTGTTTGTTGGCTGAATAATAGTCCACTTTATGTAATACCACCACCACATCTTTATCCATTCATCCACGGATGGACATTTGGGTTCTTTCCATATTTTGGCAATTGTGGGAATTGCTGTTATAAACATTGTGGTGCATTTCCCTCTTCAAATCACTATTTTTTATCCTTTGAATAAAAACCTAGATGCAATTTCTGGGTCATTGGGTAGTTTCATTTTTAACTTTGTGAGGAACCTCCATAGTGTTTTCCAGAGTAGCTGACCTAGTTTGCATGCTCACCAACAGTGTAAGAGGGTTTCCTTTTCTCTGCATCCTCACCAACATCTGTTGTTTCCTGAATTGTTCATTTGAGCCATTCTGACAGGTATGAGATGGTATCTCATTGTGGTTTTGATTTGTACTTCCCTGATGCCAAGTAGTATTGAGCATTTTTTTCTGGTGTCTGTTAGACATTTGTATGTCTATTTTGGAGAAATGTCTGGTTCCTGTCTTCTGCCCATTCCTTAACTAGAATTTTTTTTTTTTTTGAGGGGGTCGTTGAGTTTGTTAAGTTCTTTATAGATTTTGCATACTAGCCCTCGGTCTGATATGTCATTTGTGAATATCTTCTGCCATTCCATAGGCTGCCTTTTAGTTTTGTTGATTGTTTCCTTTGCTGTGCAAAAGCTTTTTTTATCCTGATGAAGTCTCAATAGTTTTTGTTTTGTTTCCCTTGTCTTTAGAGACATATCTAGTAAGAAGTTGCTGTGGCCAAGGTCAAAGAGGTTGCTTCTTGCGTTCTCCTCTAGGATTTTGATGGATTCCTGTCTCACATTTAGGTCTTTCATCCATTTTGAATTTATTTTCTGTCTATGGTGTAAGAAAGTAGTCCGGTTTCATTCTTCTGCATGTGGCTGTTTAATTTTCCCAACACCATTTGTTTTCCATTGGGTATTCTTTCCTGCTTTGTCAAAGATTAGTTGGTCATGAGTTAAGGGTCCATTTCTGGATCTTCTATTCTATTTCATTGATCTGTGTATCTGTTTTTGTGCCAGTACCATACTGTCTTGATGATTACAGCTTTGTAACACAGCTTGAAGTCTGGTATTGTGAACCCTCCAGCTTTAGGTTTCTTTTTCAACATTACTTTGGCTAGGGGCACCTGGGTGCTCCAGTCATTAAGCATCTGCCTTCAGCTCAGGTACCGATTCCAGGATCCTGTGACTGAGTCCCATGTGTCTCTCTGCTCTGTGGGGAGTCTGCTTCTTCCTCTTCCACTCCTCCTGCTTATGTTCCCTTTCTCTCAGGCACTTTCTCTCTCTTTCTCTCTCTCACTCTGTCAAATAAATAAATAAACTCTTTTTAAAAATTACTTTGGCTATTTGGGGTCTTTTCTGATTCCATATAAATTTTAAGATTTTTTTTTCCAGCTCTGTGAAAAATGCTAATGGTATTTTGATAGGGATTTCTTTGAATGTGTAGATTGCTTTGGGCAAAACAGACATTTTAACAGTATTTATTCTTCTTGTCCATGAGCATGGGATATTTTTCTATTTCTTTGTGTGTTTCTCAATTTCTTTCATAAGTGTTCTATAGTTTTCAGCATATGGATCTTTTACCTTTTTGGTTAGGTTTTTTCCTATTTATCTTATGGTAATGCTACTGATTTTTATGTTAGTTTTGTATCCTGCACCTTCACTAAAATCATTTACTACACCTGAAAATTGTTTGGTGGAATCTTTAGGAATTTCTATAAAATTATTTCATTGGCAGATAAAGAAAATTTTGCTTCTTCCTTTCTAATTCTGATGTTTTTATTTCTTTTTCTTGCCTGATTGCTCTAAGACTTCCAGTACCAATTTGAATAGAAATGAGAGTGGGCATCCTTGTCTTGTTCCTGAACTTAAAGAAAAAGCTTTCACTTTTTCAACACTGACTATGATGGTAGCTGTGGACCTGTCATATATGGTCTTTATCATGTTGGGGTATGTTCCTCCTTTAGCTCATATAAGAGTTTTTCTTATGAACAGACGTTGAATTTTGTCAAATACTTTTTCTGCACCTATTAAGGTTACCATATGTTTTTTATCTCATTCTACTAATGTGATATACTGTTTGAGTATGTTGAAAAATCCTTATTACATCCCAAGAATAAAGCCCATCTGATCATGGTGAATGGATCCTTCTAATGTGCTGTCAAGTTCAGTTGGCTAGTATGGTAATAGGAATTGTTGTATCTATATTCATTGGGATAATGATTGTGGATTTCACAGGTCCTTTTCTGGGCTTTAGAATCAAGATAATGCTGATCTTGTAAAATAAGTTTGTTACTGTTCCCTTTTTGTATTTTTGGGTCATGGGCAAGGAGGAAGAGTTTAGGGAATATTAGTGTTAATTTTCCTTTAAATTTTGGGTAAAATTTATCAGTGAAGCCATCAGGTACTGGGCCTTTCTTTTTGGGAGTTAGTTCATTACTGATTCAGTCTCCTTACTAGTGATTTGTCTGTCCAGATTTTTATTCTGATTTCATCTTGACAATTTGTACTAAGAAGTTTCTAGGTCTTCCAGTTTGTTGGTATATAATTGTTCATAGTATTCTCCTATGATCTTCATATCTCTGGAATATCAGTTTTAATATCACTTTTTAATATATAATGTTATAGGTCCTCTTTATCCTTGATTAGAATAGTAGAAGATTTTCAGTTTTGTATTTGCCTTTTCAAAGAAAAAACTCTTAGTTGGTTAATCTTTTCTCTTGTTTTCTTGTTCTTTTATTTACTTTTGCTTCAATCTTTATTTCCTTCCTTTTAAGGTAATTTTGGGCTTCATCTGTTCCTTTTTTAGTTCCTTGCTCCTAGGTTGTGTGAGAGCTATTATTTAGATATTCAATGCTATAAACTTCTCTCTTAGGACTGTTTTTGCTCTGTACTATAAGCTTTATGTTGTATTTTCATGTTCATTTGTTTCAGATTTTTTTTAAATTTCCCATTAACTTCTTTTTTTCATGGACTATTCAGAAGAGTGTTTTCAGTTTCCATGTATTCATGAGCTTTTCAGTTTACCTTCTGCTATTGATTCCTAGTTATATATCGCTGTGGTCAAAGAAGATATTTGGCATGACCAATTTTCTCAAAATTTCTAAGATTCATTTTGTGGCCTAACATATGGTCTATCATAGAAAATATTCCATGTGTGCTTAAGAATGTATATTCTGTTGTCAAAGACAATGTTCTGTGTATATATCTGTTAGATCTATTTGGTCTATAATGTTCAAATTGGTTTTTCCTAATTCATTTTGTCTGGATGATCTATCTGTTCTTGAGAGGGGGAGGTATTAAATCCCCTAATTATTATTGTATTAATGTTTCTATTTCCTTTAACTATTTGGGTGTTCTGATGTTTCATGCATAAATATTTACAATTGTTATATCTTCTTGATGAATTGACAACTTCCTTATATTAAGACTTTATTTTTATTATTTTTAGTTTAAATTCTATTGTCTGTATAAATATAGCTACCTGTGCTTTATTTTGATTACAATTTGGTTGAAATATCTTTTCCTTTCCCTTCATCCTCAGTCTATGTGTGTGTCTTTAAGGCTAAAGTGAGTTTTACAGACAGCACTTCATGGGATCCTGTTTTACTTTGTTGTTGTTTAACCCATTCAGCCAGACCATGTCTTTCGATTGGAGAATTTAGTTCATTAACACTTAAAGCAATTATTTATTGGTAAAGACTTACTACTGCCACTTTGTTCATTGTTTCTGGCTGTTTGTAGAGCCATTTTTCCTTATTTCTTATCCTGTAGTCTTTTGTTATGTTTTGATATCAATTGGTATCAGTATGGCTACAACTTTATCATGTATTTTTGTATAATTTCTTTTTTTTAACTATTTAAAATTTTTATATAATTTCCACAGGTTCTTTCTTTATGGTTACCATGAGGCTTACATGGTAATTTCTAACACCCTATTTTCAAAAGATACAATTAACTTCAATAGTATTCCTAAACTTTACACTTTTACTTTCTCCCTTCACATTTTAGCTTATTGAGGTTACAGTTTACATATTTCATATTGTTTATTCACTAACAGTCTATTATGGTTATTTTTGTCATGTTTCAACTTTTATACTAGAGTTGTAAATGGATTACACACTATTATATTACAGACTCTAACTTTGACTATATATTTACCATTGTCAGTGAGTTCTTTTCTAATTATGTTTTATGATAATTCACATCCTTTTATTCCCACTCAAGGAACTTCCTTTAGCATTTTTCGTAAGTCGAGTCTGATGGCGTCTGTTTGGGAAAGAGTTTATTTCTCCAATTCTGAAGGACAATTTTGCCTGATATAGGCTTCTTGGTTGACAATCTTTTCTTCCCATATTTTGAATATATCCACCCATCCTCTCCTGGCCTGAAATGTTTGTTGAGAAATATTCTGATAGTTTTACGGAGGGTTTCTTACATATAACTTCCTGCTTTCTTGGTGTATTCAAAAAAAAATTTTTGTCTTTGATTGTTGACAATTTAATTATAATGTGTTTGTGCAGGCCTGTTTGGTTTCAATCTATTTGGAGTCATTTGGGGCCTCATGGATCTAGATATCCCATTCCCCAGGTCTGAGAGGTTTATCCTTTTTGCTTAAAATATATTTTCTATCTCTGGTATTTTTTCTTTTGATTGTGTCTTATAAATCCCATAGGCTTTACTCACTTTCTTTCATTGATTTTTTTTTTTTCTTTATGGTGCTCTAACAGGATAATTTCAAATATCTTCTCTTTTAGGTCATTGATTTCACCCCTACCATCCCAAACCACCCCCCGCCAACACACACACACACACACACACACACACACACCTTTTCCTGCTTGGTCAACTTACTTTTGAAAGTCTACAACGTTCTTCAGCTTGGTTATATTTTTCAGCTCTATGAGTTCCATTTGTTTTTTGATGGTTTCTATTTCTTTGAACTTCTCTTTGTATTTTTTTCACACATTGTTCTCCTACTTTGATTTAGTTGTTTCTGTGTTCTTGTTCACTAAACTTAAGAGAATTATACTGAACTCTCTGGAGTTCATAGATCTCCATTTCTTTAGTTATTGAAGATTTATTCATTTCCTTTGGTGTCATGTTTACATGATTTTTTTCATGATCCTTGATTTCTTACACTGGTATTCACACATTTGATTGCATGATCTTCTCTTCCAGTACTTAGTTTTACTTTTCAGAAAGCATTCTTTACCAGTCTGTTCAGGTTGGAAACATGTCCACTGTTAACATCCCAGGGTGGATGGTGTTTGCTATTAGTGTCTCTTTTGGGCAAAGCCACTGCCTGAGCTCTGAACTTGGGAGAATTGGATTGGCTCAGTTTCCTGCCCAGGTGAGGCTGTAAGTAGAGCTCCATGGTTTCCTAGGCTCTCTACTCAGGTTTACTAGATGGTCAGGATGAGATGCTATACTCAGTAGTTGGTGGGCTATGAATTAACTTCTGTTCCCTGGTGGGACAGCAAGACCAATCCCAAGGCCTGCATGGCTTATTGTTTGGGGACCTGAATTTAAGCAAGACTGTGCACTGAATTCCCTGGCAGACAAGTTACAATTTTTGCTCTACAGATGGGTAAAATCACAACCTATCCTTTCTGTCCAGTAGCTCCTGTAAGCAGGGCCATTGGATGGTCCTTTTCACTGGGTTTCCTAGACAGGCAAGCTGAAGGTGGTATTCAGTAGTGAATGGGGCTCCGAATTCATTTCCTAGCTTGTCTGGAGCAGTAGAACCAGCTGCAAGTCCAAGGCCTTTTTCTTATTATTTGTTGTTCTGACATGAGTTAACCAATGTTCTCTAAACAAATAGGGCCAACTGTCTTTTCTCTGTGAATGATCAGTTCTGTGTGCTGTATTCAGCTCAAGCATTGCTGGGCTATGCAGCTTCTAGATATTCTGGCCAGCTTTTCTGGTTACATGGGGCAAAAAGCTATTCACAGCAGTGAAATGGGCTTAAAACTAAGATCCCCAGCCTTAGTAGGCACAAAGTAGGCTCCAGGGATGGCAAAACTTTGTTTGAAGACCCAAATCAGGAAGACCTACATCTTGCCAAATTCCCTGATCAGACTGTACTGCCAGTTTGGTTCTGCAGATGAGCCAAGCCACTGGCTGGGACTAGTACTTGGTCATTGCAGATAGAAATACGGTCTGCCAAAATTTGAGTGCTGGTTATTGCAGTTCTCTCCTGCTTCAGCAACACAATCAGATTCCCAGTAAGAGAGCCTGTGGATTTCCATGTAATTCCTGTGGGGTGAGACCAGATTGGCATTCCCAAGAAGTAACCCACAATGCTCAAGGAGGTGGATGTTCACCTTATGCTCTCTTTTCCCACGGGAGGAACCATGGGCTCAAGGAAGACCTCTAGCTATGGTCCTACCCTTGCCTGAATGAGGTGCAATGCAATCAGCATGTAGCCATTTTTCTTAGCCTATCTTGGTTTCTGTAGAACAAAGAGGTTCTTCAACCTCATTCCTGTGTTCTAGGATTTTCTCAATGGTGTCTTGTCCAAGAACAGTTTTTAGTTGTTCTTGTTGTGAGGAAAGAGAGGAATTAGGAACTATGTCACTATCTTGCTGATGTCACTCTAGCTTTTATTTGGTTATTTATAATAATTCATCTTTTATGTAGGTCAACTTGTAATCTTCTGATCTTTGGCACAATATTCACTTCAGAACACATTCTGAGGTTTATGTTCTTCAGAGGCCATCTTAAGTTTTTATAGTAATTGGCAGAAGCTAATAATGCCTAGACCTAGTTGAGCTTTTCTTTTAAAGAAGAAAAGAAATCTGACTTTGTTTTTGCAACATTAGATTGCAAGAGTACGAAAGAAAATAATAAGCCTTTCTGTGTGAAGAGATATTGGCAGAGCAACTTTCAGTAAAAAGTCAGAATGCTTTTTCTCTTCTCTGATATCTCTGCCCTGCTTCTTCATATTTTGCAACTTCCCTATCCATACTCCTCTATGGCTGGCTCAGTTTTTTTTCCCAAGCCAATGATAATTTTCTGAAAATATAGACATGATAGCTTTTACTTCATGTTACCTATTTTTCCTCAGTGAATGTTGCTTATAACCACACCTGGTACACAAAGGTATGGAAGAAACATTCATAAAAATTAACAAATGCTTCTCACTCCCCTGAAGATGGTGCCATCTTCCAGGAAATTCTTAACACATTCCATATGAACTTAGGGTATTCTCAAAATTGTGTGTGTGTGTGTGTGAGAGAGAGAGAAAGAGAAAAGTATCTTTTCAGACCTTGTTTGTATTATAGGTCTTGCTCAAAACAAATAATGATTATGAGTATGAATGCAGTCAAAGGGAGTTTCTAGGAAACACTTCCACAAATCATCAGGTTCCCCAATAAGCAACCCAACAAAAACATTCCCCTGAACTCCAAAAAACAAAGCAAGTTCCATCCTGTCACATTGATGCTACAATGACAAATCATCACAACTTCTTAGCTATATCCTATGAACTGCCACTTCCTTGAGAGAACAGAGTTTGTGAAAGCTCTATTTAGTCCACTTCCCCTTTATCCTAGTGTTGTTCTCATTAGTCTTTATTTTTCTTCACCTTTGTTCTCTCTCTTTTTGAAATCCTTGTTTCCTCTACTAGCTTAATGATGGCTTCATTTGATCTGGCTCTGTTATGGATTTCCTCATAAACTACAATTTTCCAGTGCTCATATGTGTGTCTGTGTCTCTGCATGCTAACCAAATCATCTAAAAAATTTCAAGTTTTTATAAAAGTAAAACTTATAAAACTCACTTAAAAATTTTGAACCTCAGATTTTCTTGGTATGGCAGCTTTGTTCTTTAGTGGCAAATTTTATATAACAATACAAATTTCTGACTTATCTTGAAAAACTGGAAAATATGGCAACATGGGGTTATCATTCTTGTATGGCAGAAAATGACTGAAGGTAAATAACAATTGCCTCCATTGATTAAACCCATACTTTCTAGTATGTCTCAGTCCCTACCACTCCTTCTATTACCTTTAGCCCACCTGATTTTTTTTAAATGTGAGAGCCTTAGGCTAAACAGAACTGCCAGGTAAGACAAGCACTGCAGGAGCATTTATGACACCTCCAATATCTACAATAAAGGGAAGAAAAAAATCTTATGTATCAGGAATGTGCCAAGTGATCCTTGCTATTAAATAGCTTACATTCTATTAGGAGAGAAAGCCAAATAAACAACCCAGGTTTAATAAGACGCCAAGACCCAGGTAAGAAACAGCTTCTTTCTTGTTTGTGATCAGCATTCCTCTAGGCAGGCACTGACAGAGTAATTCCAGCAGCAACTATAAACTCAGACATTGGAATCTGCATTTAGGACAGAATTCCAAAACCTAAAGGAGACTGTCAATGCAAGGCAGGAATGAGGATTATCTAAGTTATCCATACATCAGTTTCCTCTTCTGTAAATGGAGATAATATCTTCTCCTTAGATTGTAGAAGTTAAATGAGTTGACATAGTAGATGAGCTAATGTTAAGCCATTAGAGTGACTTAGAACAAACTAATTTATAAAAATTTTAATAAAACTTTTATAATAAATTTTAAGACAGGCTTCTAAGTTAGAAACTTGATTATGGTGACAGTGGTGAGGAGAAGGAGTGTGGGGACAGGAAACCAGAACAGACTTAATTATAGGGAACATGTGGAGAGCTCAGAGACTATACCTAAACAAAAGATACTATAAAGACCTTGCAGCAATAAAGAGCTCCTGGCTCAAGATTCCCAGGACCATGAGAGTATACATTGCATTTTTGCACACCTTTCTTCTTCAAGGGCAAGATAGAACTTCTTGTTTGTTTCCTAGTACCTGCTACAAGCTTGCCTCTTAGTAGGTCATTGATAAAAGTTTATCAAAACAAGTGTATGAAAGAAGTATATTATCAATTCAATTTCAAGTCCTCAATTGTTATCAGAGCTTTAGGAATGACAGGGCTGAGGCTAGAGGTGAGTAAAGGAGCCCCATCTGGGGAACTGAACGCCTCTATGGGCAAAGAATGTGATAACAATTTAAACAATTCCTGAGTGCTCAAAATTTGTGGGTGATTGTATCAACTGTGTATGTTATCCTGCCATTTGCAAAATCAGTTCTCAGATTAGGGTCTATTTAAGAAGAGGCTGATTATTTAAATATGAATAAATTTTCCTTTTGGCAAGGAAGAGATAAACCACTTACAGAAACCAAGAGAGCAGCCACTTTTGTCTCCTTTTTTGTCCTTCTTGTCCCATTCTTGACTGGCAGAGAGAAGAGGCGGGGCCATTATGTGGCTAAGAGAGATAATAAGAAGCTAGAGCAAGGCCTTCAGGACAAACAAATCTGCCTGTCTGGGAATCTGGCCCACTGCTGTTGAAAGCCTATTTTTTCTCAAGATAAATGCTTTTGCCCAACATTGTTGCAACTCCTTTTCAATGCATGCTGCCCTGTGGCATGAACTCTCTCCTTTTTTTAAATGCTGCCAACTTCCTCTCTGGAGCCAATAGCCTGTTTACCCAACATGGCTTTAGGGATCAAGAAATCCCAAAAGCTGGGGCTATGGTCCCTGAGCGTGGTCCCTTAGTTCATTGCCCCTGAAAGCCTTATGTGCATAATAGGATTAGTAACCACCAGCTCCCAACTCTGTACAACCTTCTCATTTCCTAACTCCCTCTGCTTTCAGGAAAGAGAAAATTTGGAAAGAGTATTCCTAATCAAGAAACTTTCCAAGAAGAAAGACTGTTTCCTACTTCGAATATTCTCTACAGCTTGAGTAATCACTATCATACTCAATTCTCTGCCTGATTAGAACAAACCTGTATGCAAATAAGTTTGGTAGCTGCCTGATTCTGAGGACTCAAGGCCACTGGAAATGTTCCCTAGGATTCCTTGCCTATTTAAACTGAATTCTAAGAACTTTTTTTTTTAACTTTGGCACCTATCAGAATTATCCGCAGGGCTTGTTAAAACACAGATTGCTGGCTCTACACAATGCCTCACTGTCCAGTTTCCAAGTCTGTAGGTCTGAGGGACAGCCTAACTTACATTTCTAATGAGTTGCCAGGTGATGCTAATACCATTGATTTAAGAATCACACTTAGCCACTGTCCTAAGGTATCAACTCAAAACCCAAACTTAATTTTTAAGCATTAGAGAAAACACATGCTATGTATTATATGTGTGAAAGAGTAAAAAGATTTCAAATGAGGTCTTCTGGAGGTAAAGGCCCATATTGTATGAAGAATATTCAGGTGGTTACAGATCATGTGTAAGAAACAACCCAAAGCTGGAGAAAGAGTAACCTGAAAGGATTAGAGACAACTGTCTTCGGTTTCCACACATGACCAGGAATAATGTCTGTTTTTGTTTTATTTTTGTTTTAATAATGCCTATTTCTACTAAGGTTGAAAAATTCATGATTTATGGGGCATTGGGCAAAGTACATAGAAGAATCTTGCCTCAGTAGAGGGAATAACTGTCCCTAGTTTGAGCACTGCTCAGGCCCACTTAATAAATCTTAAAAGCAAGAACCAAAACAACTAAACTGCTTTTAAGTAACTTGAACCAAGAACAAAATTTAGAAATATTTAAAAGAATGGGAAAATATCTGGCACTGAGTAAGGTAAAATTCACAATGTCTGACATCCAGTAAAAGACTAGCAGCATTGTAAAGAAGCAACAAAGTATGGCCTGTAATGAGAAGAAAAATCAAAGAATTGAAACTGTCCCAGGATTGACATGGATGTTAAAATTAGAAGACATGCTCATGAATCAGTTATTAGAATTGTATCCCATATAGGTAAAACTTTAGTGACATGAAAATATTTTAAAAACATACAGATTAGGGGGGAAAAAAAAGCACTCAGATTGAACTAGAATTCTAGAAATAAAAAACTACAATAAGATGAAAAACACTTAAATAATATCGAGTTGGACATTGCAGAAGAAAAGATTGGTGAACTTAAAGACAAAGTAATAGAAACTCTAAAATAAACCTAGAAAGAAAACTATTAAAAAATAGCATCAGTGAACTATGTAACAACTTTAGGTGGCCTAATATATAATTAAAGTCCCCAAAGGGAAGGAGAAGAGAATGGGGAACTGAAAAAAATATTATTGGAAGAGCTATATTTTCCAAACTTGATAAATGAGGAGCTCGACAAATGCCAAGAAGAAAAACAAAACACAATAAACAAAAAGAAACCACTAAGGCACATCATATTTAAATGCTCAAAAACAATGATTAAAGACCTATTAAAAGTAATCAGTAGGGTAAAAAACTTTATAAATGAGAAAGGAAGAAGGAAAATGATACCAGAGGAATGTGTGGCTCTGCACAATAAAACAGCAGTGAAAAGAGTAAGGACATGGGAAAGTATAAAAGGTTTTTTCAGCTGTTGATTAAATTGTTGAATTCGGCAGCCAGGTTTATCTGGGTAACTAGGAATTGTCTAGATGAGTTGTTTTTCCTCAGTTTCTCCCACCAATCTGGAAGAAAATAAGTGAGAAACAAAAGCTTGGGGAAGATTCATGGGGAACATGAAGGCAAAATGTCGTAGTCTTCAAAATGAAACAGGAAAAATTTTAGAATAGAGTCTTAATTAACTGAATAAGCAAGAGTTATATTTAAGGAGATAGATCAATCATATGGTCAGTTTTTAACTTAAGTTTTAAGAAGTTACCCACTTTTAAGAAGACTTCAGGTTGCTTTGTTACTCATCTGGGGAAATTATTTTTTCTTCCTGCTCTGCTTTTTTTTTTTTTAATAAAGATTTTATTTATTTATTTGACAGAGAGAGCTATCACAAGTAGGCAGAGAGGCAGGCAGAGAGAGAGGGGGAAGCAGGCTCCCACCCAGCAGAGAGCCTGATGCAGGGCTAGATCCCAGGACCCCAAGATCATAACCTGAGCTGAAGGCAGAGGCTTAACCCACTGAGCCACCCAGGCACCCCCTGCTCAGCTTCTTATCTTAGGTTTATTATCATATCATCCTTAGGCATTCATATTTCAAAAAGCTGGTCTTTCCATCACATATCCAAATCTAATTTTATGAACAAAAATTATTAGCCTCTTGTCAAACAACAAACTACAGAAAATTTGAAATTCTTAAATGCAGGGTGTTTTCATGGAAAAGGAAAATCCATTCATGAGAATTCCTGAGGATTTCTTTGGGTATCCCCTTCCCCAGAAAAACCTGAATTGCATTAACCATTCATTATAATTAGGAATAATCCTAGTCTTCTGGATGCAAGAAATATCCTTCAGTCTAACTCTTGATTCTTTATAGCTCCCTTCAGACTTGCCCACCCTATCCTAAGTTCTACATATTACAAAATGACTACGGCAATCATCCTTTAATAGAGAGTAAAGTGCATTTTTTTTAAAGATTTTATGTATCCATGTATGTATGTATTTATTTATTTATTTGAAAAAGAGTGAGCATAAACAGGGGGAGCAGCAGGCAGAGGGAGAAACAGGCTCCCCGCTGAGCAAGGAGCCCAGTGAGGTATTCAATCCCAGGACTCTGGGATCATGACCTGAGCCAAAGGCTGAAGCTTAACTGACTGAGTCACCCTGGTGTCCCTAAAGTGCACAGGCTTTGAGGTCAAATGGATCTAAGTCGTCACTATTACTGCTCTCCTGCCAAACAATAACCAACCTCCCAATTTTTGTATATGTATTCTTCATTTTAGGCCTAACCAAGGCCATACTTGATCATATCTGGCAAGTCAGAATTTCAATACTTCTATATTATACATCATAAGAGGCACTGATACTATGCACCATTGAGAAAGCAACTTCAGAAAAAAAATTAAGAGTAGGCTAAATAATATGTATATTCTAAAAATACAGAGTGAGTATTGTTTATAATGCCAAAATGTGGCGGCAACCCAAGTATACAACAAATTTACTGATGAAGTTTTGTTTGATTATTACAACTTTGTAATATAACTTGAAGTCAGTAACTGTAATACTTTGAGTTTTGTTTTTTCTTTCAAGATCACTTTGACTATTTGGGGTCTTTTGTGGTTCTACACAAATTTTAGGATTGTTTGTCCTAGTTCTGTGAAAAATGTTGGTATTTTGTTAGGGATTGCATTAAATGTAAAGATTACTTTGCATAATATAGACGTTTTAACAATGTTCATTCTTCATATCTGTGAGTATGGAATGCCTTTCCATCTCTTTGTGTCATTTTTAATTTTTTTCTTCAGTGTTTTTAGTTTATAGTTTAAAGAGTACAGGTCTTTAACCTCCTTGGATAAGTTTAATTCCATGTATTTTATTTTTGGTGCAATTGTAAATGGGATTATTTTCTTAATTTCTCTTTCTGCTGCTTCATTATTAATGTGTAGAAATGCAACATATTTCTGTACATTGATTTTTGTATCCTCCAACTTTACTGAATTTATTTCACTCCTAATAATTTTTTAGTAGAGTCTTTAGGGTTTCTAAACATAGTATCATATCATTTGCAAATGTGAATTTTACTTCTTCCTTACCAATTTAGAAGCCTTTTATTTCCTTTGTTGTCTGATTGCTGTGGTTAGGACTTCCAGTACTATGTTGAATAAAAGTGGTGAGAGAGGAGACCTTTGTCTTATTCCTGATGTTTGGGAAAAATTCTGTTTTTTCCCATTGAGTATGATGCTACCTATGGTGTTTTTCATATAAGGCCTTTTTATGTTGAGGTATGTTCCTTCCAAACCTACTTTGTTGAGAATTTTTATCATGAATCAGGGTGTTGTACTTTCTCATTTTATTTATTTATTTATTTTTGCATCTATTGAAATGACCATATGGTTTTTATCCTTTCTCTCATTGATATGTATCATGTTGATATGCAAATACCGAACCACCCTTGCATCCTGGGAATAAATCCCACTAGATTGCTGTAAATGATTTTTATAATGTATTGTTGAATTTGGTTTGTTAATATTTTGTTAAGGATTTTTGCAGCTTTGTTTATCAGCCTGTAGTTCTCTTTTATGTTGTGGCTTTATCTGGTCTTGGTATCAGGGTAAGGGATGTCCTCATACAATGAATTTGGAAGTTTTCCTTCTTCTATTTTTTGGAAAAAGATTAAGAATAGGTGTTAATTCTTCTTTAAATGTTTGGTAGAATTCACCTTTGAAGCCATCTCATCTTGGATTTTTGTTTGTTGGAAGTTTTTTGTCATGGCCTGAAAACAGACACATAAATCAGTGGAAAAGAACAGAAAGTCCAGAAATAAACCCACAATTATATAGTCAATCTTCAACAAAAGAGACAAGAATATGCAATGGGAAGAAGACCGTCTCTTCAACAAATGGTGTTGGGAAAACTGGACACCAACATGCAAAAGAATGAAACTGGACCACTTTCTTACACATATGCAAACATAAATACAAAATGGATTAAAGACCTAAATGTGATACCTGAAACCATAAAAATCCTAGAATACACAGGCAGCAATTTCTCTGACAGTGGTCATAGCAACATCCTTCTATATATGTCTCTTGAGGCAAAGGAAACAAAAGCAAAAATAAACTATTGGGACTACTTCAAAATAAAATCTTCTGCACAGCAAATGGAATGACCAAAGAACTAAGACAACATACTGAATGGGAGAAGATATTTGCAAATAACAATATCCAAAAAAGGGTTAGTATCCAAAATAAATAAAGAACTGATACAATTAAATATCAAAAAATTTAAATGATCCAATTAAAAAACAGATATTTCTCCAAAGAAGACATACAGATTGCCAACAAATACATGAAAAGAAGCTCAACATCACTCCTCAGGAAAATGCAAATCAAAACTACAATGAGCTTCTACCTCACAGCTGTGAGAATGGCTAAAATCGGGCTACCTGAGAGACTCAGCAGGTCAAGCATCTACCTTTGGCTCAGGTCACGATTGCAGGGTCCTGGGATCCAGCCCCGCATCAGGCTCCCTATTCAGCAGGAAGTCTGCTTCTTCCTTTCCCATTCACCTGCTCATGCATTCCTTCTCTCTCTCTCTTTCTCAAATAAATCAAAGAAATTATTAAAAAAAAAAAAAAGAATGGTGAAAATCACACGAGAAACAACAGGTGTTGGTTAGGCCATGGAGAAAGGAGAACCCTCTTGCACTGTTGCTGGGAATCCAAACTGATGCAACCACTGTGGAAAACAGCATGGATGTTCCTTAAAAAATTAAAAATGGAACTACCTTATGACCCACTAATTGTACTACTAGGTATTTACCCAAATAATATGAAAACACTAGTTCAAAGGGATATATAAACACTTAAGTTTATTGCAGCATTATTTACAATAGCCACACTATGGGCAGCCCAAGTATCCATCAATAGATGAATAGATAAAGAAGGCGAGTGTTGTGTGTGTGTGTGTGTGTGTGTGTGTGTGTGTGTGTGTATACACACAGTGGACTATTATTCAGCCTAAAATAGAATGAAATCTTGCCATTTGCAAAAATAAGGATGGATCTAGAGAGTATAAAGCTATGCAAAATAGTCTGAGAAAGACAAATACCATATGACTTCATGCATATGTGGAACTTAAGAAACAAATGAACAAAGGGAGAAAATGATACACAAAGAAACAGACACTTAACTACAGAGAACAAACAGATAGTCACCAGACAGAAGGTTGGTGGGAAGATGGGTGAAATAGGTGAAAGGTATTAAGAAATGCACTTGTGTTGCTGAGCACTGAATAATATATGGAAATGTTGGATCTCTGTATTGTACACCTAAAGCTAATATAGCACTGTTTGTTGTTATACCAGATTTAAAATCTTAAAAACATTTTTTAAAATGTTTAAATGTGGTATGCTGTAAATATTGTCTTAAAGAGGAAGGAAATTGATTTAAGAAATTAGATCTCAAATACATGCATTTATTGATATAATATTTCTTTTTTTTTAAAGACTTTATTTATTCATTTGACAGAGAGAAATCACAAGTAGGCAGAGAGGCAGGCAGAGAGAGAGGAAGGGAAGCAGGCTCCCTGCTGAGCAGAGAGCCTGATGCGGGGCTCGATCCCAGGACCCTGGGATCATGACCCAAGCTGAAGGCAGAGGCTTTAACCCACTGAGCCACCCAGGTGCCCGATATATTTCTTAAAACTGCTTTTGCTGCAACCCACAAGACTTGGTATGTTGTATTTTCATATTTATTTGTCTTGAGGTAAAATGTTATTTGTTTTGATTTCTTCTTTGCCTCCTCTGTTGTTTAGAGGTATACTGTTTCCAGATATTTGTAGATCTTCTCATTTGATTTCCAGCTTCATATCACTGTGGTCAAAAAAGATAGTTGGTATGATTTCAACGTTCTTAAGTTTGCTAAGATTTGTGTTTTTGTACTATCATATGACCTATTCTGCAGAATGTTCCATGTGCACTTGAAGAATATATATTCTGCTGCTATTAAATGTCCTGTATATGTCTATTGAATCCATTTATTCTAAGGCATGGGTTTTTTGTTTTGTTTTGTTTTGGCTTTTTGGCTTTTTGTTTGTTTTTTATAATCTAAAGGAATTTTTAAAAAGATTTTTATTTATTTGAGAGAGAGAGCATGAGAAGGGGGAGGGTCAGAGGGAGAAGCAGACTCCTTGCCAAGCAGGGAGCCTGATGCAGGACTTGATCCCAGGACTCCAGGATCATGACCTGAGCCAAAGGCAATCGCTTAACCAACTGAGCCACCCAGGTGCCCATATTCTAAGGTATAGTTTAATTTCAACATTCTGTTTTTGATTTTTCTGTCTGAATGATCTATTGTATTGTTGTCTTTTCTCCTTTAAGATCTGTTAGTATTTGCTTAATATATTTCAGTACTCGTGTGTTGAGAGCATATATATTTACATTTGTTGATGATTTTGATGACTTGACCCCTTAATCATTGTGTAATGTCCTTCTTTGTCTCTTTTTACCATTTTGGCTTGAAGTCTATTTTTAAGTAGTTTTACAGATAAGTTTAGTTATGTTATACTCTTGGTTTCTTCTTCATCCCTTCACTTTGAACCTATGTGTACATTTGGAGCTGAAATGAATCTTTTGTAAGCAACATATAGTTGGGTCTTATTTTAATCCATCTAAGGGAAAAAAAGCAAGAGGTATTATACTTTCTGGTTTTAAACTATACTACAAAGCCATAATAATAAAAACAATATGGTACTTGCAAAAAAAAAAAAATGTCCTATTGCTCTACGTGTTTAGGATTCCAGAATTAACTGTCAGCATATATGCTTAATTCATATTTGACAGAGTAGCTAAAAAACACTAAATGGGAAAAGGCCTGACTCTTCCACAAATGGTGCTGGGAAAACACACCATGAGAAATACATGGGAAACAATGAAATTTACTTCTATCTCCCCCCATTTACAAAAATTAATTTGAAATAGATCAAGGCCTTAAACATATGACCTGTGCCCTAAAAATCCTAAAAGAAAACATAAACAAGATCCTCTACATTGGTCTTGGCAATGATTTTTTGGACATGACACGAAAAACACAAATAACACAAGCAAAAGTCAACAGCTGTGACCACATCAAACTCAAAAGCTCCTGCATAGCAAATGAAAAAATTGACAAACTGAAAGAACAGCAAATCTGTAAAAATGTCTACTGTATGTAGACAAATGTCTACCTATTTTAAGTAGGAATTATAATGGCCAATAGACACCTGAAAGGATGCTCAACATCACTAATCATCAGGGAAATGCAAATCACAACAGCAGTGAACTGTCACCTCACATGTGGTAGAATGGCTGTTATCAAGAAGATAGACAAAAGCTGCTCTTGAGAATGTGGTGAAAAGGAAACCTTTATATACTGTCAATTGCTCTAACCATTATGGAAAACGATGTGAATTTTCCTCAAAAAATTAAAAATAACTTATCACACAATAAAGCAATTCTACTTCTGGTTATATGCCCAAAGGAAATGAAAACAGGATTTTGAGATGTAAGCACTCCCATCTTTATCACAGCATTATTCACAATAGCTAAGATATGGAAACAACCTAAATGTCCACCAGCAGATAAATGGATAAAAGATGTGGTATACATACACAATGGAATATTATTCAGCCAAAAGAAAGGATATCCTGCCACGTGTGACAACACAGATGAATCTTGAGTACATTATCCTAAGTGAGATAAGTCCAAGAAAGACAAGTGTTGTATGTATCACTTACATGGAATTTAAGAGCATCAAACTCAAAAACAAACACACACATAGGTTTTGGACGAATGTGTCTTCATTCTCATTGGTTTCCATGAATTACGTTCTTCTTTGATTTCCTGGTTGATTCAAACATTCTTAAGTAAGGTGGTCTTTAGCTTCCAAGTGTTTGAATTCCTTCCAAAGTTTTTCTTGTGGTTGAGTTCCAGTTTCAAAACCTTACAGTCTGAGAATACACAGGGAATAACCTCAATCTTTTGGTATTGGTTGAGCCCTGATTTGTGACCCAGTATGTGGTCTATTCTGGAGAAAGAATATGTACACTCAGGAAGAATGAGTATTTTGTTGTTTTAGGGTGAGTATTTAAATGTGTATTTTGTTGTTTGTTTAGGATGAGTATTTAAAATAAGTATTTTGTTGTTTTAGGGTGGAATGTTCTGTATATATCTATGAGGTCCATCTGGTCCAATGTGTCATTCAATATTCTTGTTTCTTTATTGATTTTCTGCTTGGATGACCTATTACTGCGGGTGGCATGTTAATATCCCCTACTATTAATGTATTCATATCAGTATGACTCCTTATCTTGATTAACAATTGTCTTATGTAGTTGGCTGCTCCTCTATTTGGGGCATAAATATTTACAGTTGGTAGATCTTCTTGGTGGATAGACCCTTTAAGAATGATGTAGTGTCCTTCTTTATCTCTGACTACAGTCTTTAGTTTAAAATCTAATTTATCTGATATGAGAATCACTACCCCAGATTTCTTTTGAGGCCCATTGCCATGAAAAATGTTTCTTCATCCCTTCACTTTCAGTCTGGATGTATCCTTAGGTTCAAAATGGGTCTCTTGTAGACAACATATGGATGGGTCCTGTCATTTAATCGAATCTGCAGCCCTGTGCCTTTTTATGGGAGTGTTTAGGCTGTTCACTTTGAGAGTGATTATTGAAAGATATGTTTTTATTGACATCATGTTGCCTGTGAAGTCCCTGTTTCTATAGATTGTCTCTGTAAATTTCTGTTCTTGACACTCTTGGGTTCTTTCTTCTTTAATAGAACCCCCCTTAATATTTCTTGTAGCACTGCCTTGGTGGTCCCATACTCTTTGAAACCTTGCCAGGCTTGGAAGCTCTTTATTTCTCTATCCATTTTGAATGTCAGCCTTGCTGGATAAAGTATACTTCACTGGTGTTCTTCTCATTTTGTGCCCTGAATATTTTTTGCCAGCCCTTTCTGGCTTGCCAGCTTTCTATGGACTGGTCTCACATTATTCTGATGGACCTTCCTCTGTACATAAGGAATCTCTTCCCCCTAGCTGCTCTCAAGAGCTCCTCTCTTAAATCATGATTCATCAGTTTCACAATGAGGTGTCTTGAGGTCTTTCTAGATTCTATGATCTTGGGGGGAGATCTTTCTGCCTCTAGGACACGAATGCTGCTTCCATTCCCCAGATTGGGAAAATTTTCATAGAGAATTTGTTCAACTATATCTTCTAGACTTCTTTCTTTCTCCTCCCCCTCAGGGATCCCAATAATTCTGACTTTGGAATGTTTCACGGTGTCATTAATTCCCTAAATCTGTTTTCATGGCTTCTAAGATGGAGAGGAGAAGTGAGTGGGGGGAAATTGGAGGGAAAGACAAACCATGAGAGACTGTGGACTCTGAGAAACAAATTGAGGGTTTTGGAGGGGAGGGGGTGAAGGTTGGGTGAGCTTGGTGGTGGGTATTATGGAGGGCATGTATTGCATGGAGCACTGGGTGTGGTGCATAAACAATGAATGCTGGAACACTGAAAAGAAGTAAAATAAAATAAAATGAAAAAAATTAAAAAGCAGGTGATTTCATGAGTCCTAATATTCCTCAAAGAGTACTTTTTTCTCTTTATAGTGGCTAATAAAGAACATCTAATCAGACCAAATGGGTTAGTTACAAAGATGTATTAGATCTGGTTTCATGATGGTTTGATTTTTTTTTTTAATCTAATTGAAAGGCATAACAATAGTTAAGGGTTCCTTAGACTTAAAATGTCCATATGTCAGAAAAAAGATGTCCATATGTCAGACTTCTGTATTTTACAGGCCCCCTCCTACACATGAAGTCTCAAAAATGGTTTTTGTGGAATCTAGCTGCCTCTTCTGCTGCATCAGGTCCCAAACCAAATTTAAAAAGTACTGTATCAGAAAAAAAATAAAAAAGAAAAAAAAAAAGAAAAGATACTGTATCAATACCCAGGTATGTATGATTTTTCCCCTGAAGTTCTTGAGCTTATTTTGAGTCATTAAGCATAAGCTCCCTGCCATTGATGATGGGGTTCTTGCTAACCCCACCTCATCTGCATTTTAAACTCACTGTAGCTATCCTTCTGTTTCTCTTCCTCTAATAAGCCTCTAATAAGATATCTCTATATGTATTTGTTTTTACCTCTGTTCTTTAGAAAGTTCCATGAAGTAGTTCATTCAGGGTACTAGTCAAATGTCACTTCTTATCCTGTCATTGTCAATGGATGCTGTTCTATTGAGATAAAGAAACATTTGTTGATAGAGATTTTTTAAAACCTACCATTGGGTGATGAAAGATTGATGTCAGTAATTTCAGTTTGGGTTCAATTCCTGACTAAATCAACACACTGGTTAACTCCTGAGGATTATTTTCTCTGAACCTCAATTTTAAGTTTCTATAAGGAGATCACTTGCTGCTTCAAACATCTTAAAATATGGAAATGTTAATGTCAATTTCTGAAGAATTTTCAACCCAATGAGAAAGACTTTAAAGTAGATCATTTCTCATCCAACCTTTTCATTTTACTGAACAGAGATATGTTGAGAAGTCAGGTGCCTTAGCCAGATAACTAGTGTGGCAGTGAGGTACTTGAACTTGGATGTCCTGACTCATTGTCCAGTACTATCTTCCTCTCAGTCACCCCAAAATGAACATGACTGGCAACTATCTCTGAATCACTAAGGTAATGTGAAAAATTACAAACTATTCAGAATAGCTCTATTCAGAATGACCTATTGGGTCTTACAATCAAAGAATCCATATTTTTTGGCTCCTTACCACACACACACACAAAAAAACTCTGCTATGAAGTTAAGTTTCCTATTAATGTCTCCTCCTAGCTGCCTGGGATCTGAGTTAGTTAGCTCAGTGATGAGAATGAGAAAAATGAATCTCCAAAAGAAGAGATTCAAGGCTCCATACATCACAGAGGTGTCTTGCATGATACACTGGGGTGTGGGAAGATATTTCAATGTGTATATATACTCACATGACCTCTAGAGAAAAGATTTTAAGCATTATGAATAATAACCCAAGGGTGGCACTGGCAGCATTGCTGGTGTTACAAATCAGAGTGGAAAATGCCCAGTGTAGATGAGCCAACAGAGCACCCCTCCCCCAAGATTTTGTTTGCTTTCAATGTATTGAAATGAATTTTTTTAACTCAAAAGTTAGTTAACATATATTGTAGCATTGATTTCAGAATTATAATTTAGTGATTCATCACTTACATATAATACCCACTGTTCATTTAAACAAGTGCCCTTTTTAATACCCATCACCCACTAAGTCCAATCCACTACCCACTTCCCCTCCAGTAACCCTCAATTTGTTATCTTCACTATAGAGTCTCTTATGGCTTGCCTTCCTCTCTGTTTTCATCTTACTTTTTTTCTTCCCTTCCTCTATTTTCATCAGTTTCATTTCTTAAATTCCACATATGAATGAAATCATATGATATTTTTCTTTAATCTGATTTATTTCACTTAGCATAATACACTCAAGTTCCATTCATGTTGTTGAAATGGCAAGATTTCGTTCTTTCTGATGGCCAGGTAGTATTCCATTGTGTGTACATACCATCACTTCTTTATCCAGTCATCAGTCAATGAATGCACATTTGTGTTCTTTCCATTATCTGGCTATTGCTGATAGTGCTGTTATAAACATTGGGATGCATGCGTCCCTTTGAATCAACACTTCTGTATTCTTTGAAAAATACCTAGTAGTGCAATTTCTTGGTTGTAGATCTATTTTTAACTTTTTGAGGAAACTCAATACTGTTTTCCAGAGTGGCTATACTAGTTTACATTCCCACCAACCAGGCAAAAGTGTTCCCCTTTCTCTGTGCATTTCTTCATGTGTCTGTAAGCCACTTGTATATCTTCTTTGGAGAAATGTCTGTTCATATCTCCTGCCCATTTCTTAACTGAATTATTTTTGGGGTGTTGATTTTGATGAGATCTTTATGGATTCTGGATAGTAGCCCTTTATCCATTATCTCATTAGCAAATATCCTCTCCCACTGGTTGCCTTTTAGTTTTGTTGATTGTTTACTTTGTTGTGCAGAAGGATTTTATCTTGATGAGGTCCCAATAGTTCATGTTTGCTTTTGTTTCCCTTGCCTCTGGAGACGTGTCTAGTAAGCAGTTGCTGTGGCTGAGGTCAAAGAGATTTCTGCCCGTGTTCTCCTCTACAATTTTGATGGTTTCCTGTTTTACATATAACGC
>NW_019154300.1:0-84819 GCF_002288905.1 Enhydra lutris kenyoni
TCTGGCCCTGGGCTTTTGTTTGTTTGGAGATTTTTGATGACTGTTTCAATCTCCTTACTGGTTATGGGTCTGTTCAAGTTTTCTATTTCTTCCTGGTTCAGTTGTGGTAGTTTATATGTCTCTGGGAATGCATCCATTTCCTCCAGATTGTCAAATTTGTTGGCGTAGAGTTGCTCATAGTATATTCTTATAATTGTCTGTATTTCTTTGGTGTTCGTTGTGATCTCTCCTCTTTCATTCATGATTTTATTTATTTGGGTCCTTTCTCTTTTCTTTTTGATAAGTCTGGCCAGGGGTTTATCGATCTTATTAATTCTTTCAAAGAACCAGCTCCTAGTTTCGTTGATTTGTTCTACTGTTTTTTTGGTTTCTATTTCATTGATTTCTGCTCTGATCTTTATGATTTCTCTTCTCCTGCTGGGTTTAGGGTTTCTTTCTTGTTCTTTCTCTAGCTCTTTTAGGTGTAGGGTTAGGTTGTGTACCTGAGACCTTCCTTGTTTCTTGAGAAAGGCTTGTACCGCTATATATTTTCCTCTCAGGACTGCCTTTGTTGTGTCCCACAGATTTTGAACCGTTGTGTTTTCATTATCATTTGTTTCCATGAATTTTTTCAATTCTTCTTTAATTTCCTGGTTGACCCATTCATTCTTTAGAAGGATGCTGTTTAGTCTCCATGTATTTGGGTTCTTTCCAAATTTCCTCTTGTGATTGAGTTCTAGCTTCAGAGCATTGTGGTCTGAAAATACGCAGGGAATGATTCCAATCTTTTGATAATGGTTGAGACCTGATTTAGGACCAAGAATATGATCTATTCTGGAGAATGTTCCATGTGCACTAGAGAAGAATGTGTATTCTGTTGCTTTGGGATGAAATGTTCTGAATATATCTGTGATGTCCATCTGGTCCAGTGTGTCATTTAAGGCCTTGATTTCCTTGTTGATCTTTTGCTTGGATGATCTGTCCATTTCAGTGAGGGGAGTGTTAAAGTCCCCTACGATTATTGTATTATTGTCGATGTGTTTCTTTGATTTTGTTATTAATTGGTTTATATAGTTGGCTGCTCCCATGTTAGAGGCATAGATATTTAAAATTGTTAAATCTTCTTGTTGGACAGTTCCTTTGAGTATGATATAGTGTCCTTCCTCATCTCTTATTATAGTCTTTGGCTTAAAATCTAATTGATCTGATATAAGGATTGCCACTCCTGCTTTTTTCTGATGTCCATTAGCATGGTAAATTCTTTTCCACCCCCTCACTTTAAATCTGGAGGTGTCTTCAGGTTTAAGATGAGTTTCTTGTAGGCAACATATAGATGGGTTTTGTTTTTTTATCCATTCTGATACCCTGTGTCTTTTGATTGGGGCATTTAGCCCATTAACATTCAGGGTAAGTATTGAGAGATATGAATTTAGTGCCATTGTATTGCCTGTAAGGTGACTGTTATTGTAGATTGTCTCTGTTTCTTTCTGATCTACTACTTTTAGGGTCTCTCTTTGCTTAGAGGACCCCTTTCAATATTTCCTGTAGAGCTGGTTTGGTATTTGCAAATTCTTTCAGTTTTTGTTTGTCCTGGAAGCTTTTAATCTCTCCTTCTATTTTCAATGATAGCCTAGCTGGATATAGTATTCTTGGCTGCATGTTTTTCTCGTTTAGTACTCTGAATATATCATGCCAGCTCTTTCTGGCCTGCCAGGTCTCTGTGGATAAGTCTGCTGCCAATCTAATATTTTTACCATTGTACGTTACAGACTTCTTTTCCCAGGCTGCTTTCAGGATCTTCTCTTTGTCACTAAGACTTGTAAATTTTACTATTAGGTGACGGGGTGTGGACCTATTCTTATTGATTTTGAGGGGGGTTCTCTGAACCTCCTGGATTTTGATGCTTGTTCCCTTTGCCATATTGGGGAAATTCTCTCCAATAATTCTCTCCAATATACCTTCTACTCCCCTCTCTGTTTCCTCTTCTTCTGGAATCCCAATTATTCTAATGTTGTTTCATCTTATGGTGTCACTTATCTCTCGAATTCTCCCTTCATGGTCCAGTAGCTGTTTGTCCCTTTTTTGCTCAGCTTCTTTATTCTCTGTCATTTGGTCTTCTATATCGCTAATTCTTTCTTCTGCCTCATTTATCCTAGCAGTGAGAGCCTCCATTTTTGATTGCACCTCATTAAACTCCCGGGTGTGTTCCCGTCTGAGAGTGCCCAGCAGGCCGGCCGTGCTAACTGCTTCGGCCTCTGGTCCCACCGCGCACCTGTCAAGCACAGGGGACATTCTGTTCATCGTGGAAGGCTTCCAGTTACTCGTGTGTGACCAACGATCCCCACACCTAGAGACTCCTCCTCCCAAGGGGGACAGGTGCCCCAGGAGCAAGCAGCACCAGCTGCCTGGACGCGCCTCAGTACCGCAAGGGGGGAGGTGTGAGGACAAAGAGAGCATCTGAGAACGGATGTGCCGGCCAGTGACGTCTCCACGCACCCTCGCAAGCTGTCTCTGCCCCGCACCCGAGTGTGGAGGTTGAGGCTGGAGCAGGAGGGCAGGGAGGGACCTACTTGCTGCTGGGAGGGCCCTGGCAGGGAGGGACCCGTCTCCGGCTCCCCATCCCTGCTATTTCTTACCCCCAGCCCCACACGGGAAACCGAGTGCTTGGTGTTCATTCTGAGCGCGGGTCAGTGGTCTATAAAGGAAACCGGGATGGGCTCTGGTATTGGCCGCATCCCCCCAGAGCCACTTCGGTGTCCCCCACTCTCAAGTGCCCAGCAGAACAAGGGGGGCTCTAGGTGTCTCCCCCCAGCCCCTCCCCTCAGCCCTCTGGAGAGGCAGCCTGCCATCCGAGAGCTGTCTGTGGCTGTGGGCTAAGTGTCCAAGGTCTAACAGCCCCTCGTTTGCCATTAAGAGCTCCAATATGGGAGCCTTCATAGCAGTTGTCATTAAACAGACATTAAGACCCAACTGGCCATGGCTTAGGGGACCATTACCACATGCCCGATGTTTGCCGTGACAGATGGAGACCCAGACAAGCACACATGTGATAATGGGCCGGGAAACACCCCCTGGGGGGAAGTAACAGGATTGGTGGGGGAGGGCATGCCCTGCCTGGGGACCTCAGAGCATCTGCGGACCCTAAGTCAGCCTCACCCTGGCCTCCCTGGGTCTCTGGCGCTCGACCAGGGAGGTGGGGACCGCTGCCTACCCCGCCAGCCTGAGCATGCTCTGGGGAAGCCTGCCTTGTGACTGGAGGACAAAGGGTCACGCTGCTTCAGTCTCCCCTGAGCTGACGGGTCTTTGGGAGCCAAGGCCAGCGTCAAAGCGAGATGAGCTCATTTATGCTTCTATGGGTCTGGAGGGTGCAGGGCCGTCGGGGCACCAACACCCTACCTCCAGCGGAACTGCGCATCCGCACAGGCGGCTGTCCCGGCCGACCCGCTCCTCCACCTGCAGCCTTCCGCAACCACGAGGCGGCGCAGTGTGGGGTGCAGACGCGCGCTTTGGATTCCGGCCTCCCTGGGTTCGAAGCCTTAGCTCTGCCCCCTGCGAGTCAGGCTCCTCTCTTCTGTTCCCGTGGGGCGCTGCGCACACCATCCCTCTGGCCTCCCAGTTCCCTCTGCTCTGCGTTCATGCCCGCGCCTCCGGAGAGTGGAGGGCCCAGGGTCTCCTGGACCCTGCCGCTCCCCAAGGGAGCAGACACCCCCTAGATCAGATTCCATCTATGAAGGTCCCTTCCCTGGGCCACACCCGATGGCGATGGTGAGCACAGCCGGGACTGTCCGCTAACCCTCCAACCTGCCCGCTGACCAGACCTCGCACCCCCCACCTTCGTACCAGCCCCCGCCATGCGCTCAGCTCCCTCCTGCCATGCTTTCTGCTCCCAGCACCCCAGGTACCACTTCCTCCTACCTGCTCCTCCTCTTCCCATTCCTGAGCCCTCCCCTGCCCCCACCCTGCCTCCTCCCAGGCTGCCCCTCCCCCTGAACCTATAGCTCCCTGGAGCCTCCCTGTCCCTCAGCCTGCAGGCCCCGCCTGCGGGGCATGTGCCTTCAGGACCCTGCCTCGGGCAGCCGGGTCCTCCTCCTCCTCTCTCTCAGCCGTGTGCTGCGGTGTCCAGCACAGTGTGTGAACGTGCTCTTGCCGGACTCAACCCGGCCCTAACTGAACGTCAGGTGCACTCTACCTGCTCGCTGAGCCAGTCCCATGGCTGTGCCTGGCCAAAGGGGTGGGAAGGGCAGCGCCCCTCGTGCCAGGCCTGTGACCTCAGACACTTAGACCACAGCCACGGACAGCCAACAGCCCCCAGTGCCCAGAGGACAGGGCCCGCCTTCACTCCCATGGGCCGCGGCCAGGCAAGCACGCAGTGTTTCCCGTGGGTCATCCAGCCCCTCTCACGCACACAAGTGCCTCCTCTAAGATCTTCTCTCATCCCCCGTGAGCGGTGGTGCTTTTACTCTTAAGACCGTGCTCACTGCGGCAGGCACTGCGGTCCACAGGGGGCTGAATGGTGGCCGCTAGAGAGGCACGTCTGCGTTCGTGACTCTGCAACCTGCAGCGGTTACCTTTAACGGGTCTTGCCTGATGTAATTAAACGAAGGATCTCAACATGAGACGGTCCCGGATCATCCCCCAACCCAGGGACAAGCGTCCTTACCTGACACACACGCACAGAGGAGAGGACACACGGACACAGAGACAGATGGAGGGACACAGCCATAACCACAGACACCGGGGCCACAGTGGCTGTGCAGGGCCAGACACACCCTGCCTAAGAGCCTGGCCTGAGTGGCTGCCGTGGTCTCGCCTCGCCCATGGACGTCTGCCCCCCGCCCCGGGACACTGATTCCGGATCCCCCAAGGACAGTTAAGGGGCAGCGGGCAGCTTGTTAGAGACTTATGGGTGCTGAGGGGCGGAGTCCCAGCCTCCCCATGTCTGGATGGCACGAAATCTGGGCTCCACGGTTCCCAGAGGCCAGGGCTTACCTGGATTCCACCCCCAGCATGCAGACCAGGAGCCCTGAGATTTGGAGCAAAGTGCTTAACCCTTCGCCCCCAGTTTCTGCCTCTGTAAAATGGGGGGGTTAGTTGGTAAAAACAACCCTTTGCCCCCTGGGTCGCTGTGGACTTAAGGGTGCAGAAGAATGGACCTGTGGACAGCAGGGAGGGCCCACCTGGGACACAGCATGTGCTTGGAAAGCACTGCTGTAACGGCCCGTCTGCAGGGTCCCCAGCTCACGCGCTCTGGTCTCCGGGGTTTCCAGGCTCACACGCTCTGGTCTGAGGGATTCCCCGTCATGCACTGTGGTCTGCGGGGTCACCCGCTCACGTGCTCTGGTCTCCGGGCTCACATGCTCTGGTCTGAGGGATTCCCACTCACGCACTCTGTGTCCACCCCGCCACACAGCACGCGTTTCCCAGCCGCCAGACTGCTGACACTCCCTGCTGAGAGGCTGTCCTGGGCTCCGTAGGATTTGCGTGGTGTCCTTGCACTGCATTCGCCCCGGCCCGGCGCCCTGTCATGCAGAACGACGCTGGCTCCCTCTGGCCCAGGTTGGGAGAAGCGCTGCCCTGGTGGAGAGCAGCCCGCTAGGTGGAGGGGCCAGGACTTCAGAACCTGGGCCTCCCGCTTGCAGCTGGCTCGGATGCAGGCAGGGGTGCTGGTGGAGCACTGGAGCCGGCAGACGGTTAGCAAAGGCCCGGGGTGGGCAGGCCACGCAGGCGGTACACAGACAGGGCCCCGGTTCGCCCCAGGCAGTGGCACCAGCTGCACGGTGACTGCAGGTGCTTTGTGAAGCCGCGATGTGACGTGAGCCATCTGCCAGTCACGGCTGCCCCGTGGCTGTTCCTGCTGTTCCAGCCTGCTGAGCGAACCCGTAATGGGATGCGGGAGGAAACATCTCTTCACGGGGCTGCGAAGCCTCCCAATCAACTCGTCAAATAACAGGCACGCGCCCAGGATGAGGGTGGGAGTGTGCAGCATGATTTGGAGGAGTGTCTCTGCCAGGGCTGAGATTTATGTCGTGGTGACAGAGGTTCCTAAAGACCCAGGCCCCCCGGCCTGTGATGATGATACTGGCTGCTGGCAGACGCAGCTGAATCGGAAAAAGAGAGACCACGCTTGGGGACCGTCACTTCATTTTCCTCTCCTATGGCTGTGGTCCAATCCACGGCGGTGCCAGCCGCTCCCCGGGGAGCTCCAGGGTGGCCCTTCTCCCTCTCTCCTGTCCTCTGCCTAGAAACTGAGGGGAGGAAGCACGAGGTCCCTCAGACTCTGGAGGTCTGAGTCCATGCAGCTCTGCCCTTTGCTGCTGTGTGACACCTTTCTGAACAGGACAAGGATGGCCATGATGACACCAAGCCTGCTTACTAGTGGCTTATTCCAGAGCCCACACGACTCAGGATAGCATTCCGAGGGCGTGTTCTCACTACTCCCATCTTACAGAAGAGAGAGAGGCTTCGAGAGGTCAGACAATTTGCCAAGGCCAAGCAGCTCATCAGGGCCACCCTGTGTGGTTGTTCCGGTTGTGTACTGCACAAAGGAGCTCCACCTAGGGCGACAGTTACACTGCAGATGAATGCTGACGTCCATGACAGCATGAAGTGGGCACAGGGCTCCCAGCGCCCCACCGGGCACGTGCGAGAATGATATCTTTCATGACCCACCCAGACACCCACGCCCGGGTCCCCATGCAGGAGCACAGGAGCTCACGTTCCCTCTTGGCCTGACTCCTGCTGCAGAGCAGACCCTGAGTCGGCTATGGCTGCCTGGCTGGGGGATGGAGCAGGTGCACGCCGGTGTCCATGAGACGGGGAGCCCGAGGGAGCAGCAGGTGGACGTGGGGCACCAAGCAGGACCCCGCCCAAGGACCAGGACCACAAACGCTACTCTCTAGCAGTCTGGAGGGTAGACATCCCAAAGCAACCTTGCTGGCTGGACCCAGGCGTCGCAGGGCCAGCCTCCCTGGCCTGACCTGTTTCCTGCCTTTTCCAACCTCCACAGCCCCATTCCCTGCCCCTCCAGGCACGGCCTCATGCCTCAATGGACGTGTTTCCTCCTACAACCAAATTTCCTTCTG
Organism: Enhydra lutris kenyoni; assembly: GCF_002288905.1. Classification (NCBI taxonomy): domain Eukaryota; kingdom Metazoa; phylum Chordata; class Mammalia; order Carnivora; family Mustelidae; genus Enhydra; species Enhydra lutris. Next base: position 7,062 of record NW_019154300.1, read on the forward strand.
CCTCCCTCTTGAGGGGACACTGAGTGTGCACTCAGGGTCCGCCAGGTCATCCAGGGTCAGTTCCCATCCCCAGACCCTAAACCCAATCCTATCCGTGAAAGCCCCTTTGCCTTTCCAGGATCAGGACCTGGGTGTGGCAGGGTCATCACCCAGAGTGTCCAGGATGCCAGGAGAAGGGTCTTCATATGCGAGGCCACCTGCGCAGGAGATGAGCGGCTTAACTTGGGCGGGGAGGGGGCACGGCCTCTGGGGAGGAGGGCAGAGAGGAGGGAGGAAGCACATTTCAGTCAAAAGTCCACCCGAGGGGTGTACCCAGAGCCCTACTTCCGGGGTGTGCCAGAGCGCCTGCTGAGCTCCCCGCCCAGAGCAGAGGAGACCTTCAGGGCATGGACGGGGCCCCCTGCCATGGCAGAGCCCAGCTGTGCCCACCCGTGCCCACCCGAGCAGCAGCTGGAAGGAGGATGACTGGCAAGAACCTGTGGGGCCGGAGACAGTGCTGGAGAGAGAGGGCGTCCCCGCACAGGGGCCAGCGCTCTGCCTCAGATGTGAAGGGAGCACCCTGCCCCCTCGCAGCTCACAAGGAGCCTGGGGTCCCAGGCACCTTTGGGGGAGGTCATAGAGAACTGCTGGCCCCCGGGCCCTTTGAGGCGCCTCATCAGGTCCCCCGTCCTTGGAATGTGGGTTTGGGGTGGTTTGGGGTGGTCTGGGGTCTCAGGTCCCCAGTGCCAGGCCCGTCCGTGTTTCCCATCTGTGAAAGGCAGGGTATATCTGCCGCCCTGGGTGCTCAGGGCCTTCCCAGGACTGCACGTCCAGGCCCCGGGGCCAGCACTCTGGTGGTGGGGTCCCCCTCCGCATCCCCCGGCACTGCCTCCACGCATCCCTCCTTGTCCCAGGCGGCTGTCCAAGTCTTGGATTCTAGCCGTGGCCTGGGACTCAGGGCGGGGCTCCGCACTGCCAGCGGCCGAGGCTGGACAGGACCCCCGAACCAGGCTCGGGGCCGTCACGCTCTGGGACTTCCCTATGAACACGAGTCCGTCGTGGACGCGGAGTCTGTGAGCACCGAAGGGGAGCCGCGTGGGGACCACAGACCCCCCGGGAGCATGTTAGGGAGGGGCTCCTCAGGCCTTACCCCCGGACCCCTGAGTCAGAATGGCAGCCCGCAAGATCCCCGTGGGGCACCCGCGAAGCACCGATGGCACAGAACCCGCCTGAACTGCTGTCTGCCCATCCCCACTCAGGTCCCTTTACCGCATTGCTCCCACGCCGGCTCCCACGGGTCTCCTCCTGACAGGTGCGACCGGCCTCCTGGCTGGAGGGCCGCCCCGGGGCTGCTCAAGACCCTTCTGCCAGCAGCCAGAAAGGCCTGGAAGTTGACAGTCCCCCGGGGGCAGCCCTCACCCTGAGATTCCAGAAGGTCCACAGCTCAAGGAGCCCTTGATCGCCCAGTGATTTCCTCACAGCAAGCATTCCGAGCCCAAAGAAATACCTAACAGCTCCCGTGATTAAGTAACAAGGTCCAAACAACTAAACAAATATTTATATCCTAACAGCTTAGCAGCTGAGCAGCTGGCTGAAAATACAATACATGCAAATTAAAACAAAAATACTAGTCTTGCTTCATTCATAAATAACCATACTTTCTTACTAATGGGACATGTGTGCCTACTGGGCACTGCACAACTTTTCAGTTCTTAGACTGGGACTGGACACCACCACCCTCGTTTCCTTTTCCACGTGGATTTTCACATAGAACTTGCTTCCCTCCCACCCCCTGAGCTGCCGCCCAGCAGGGAGATGAAAGAGAAAGGACATCATCCAAGGGAATGTAGGACAGTTGAATGTTGAGCTGTGAACTATCTCGAGTGTGGTGTCTGACAGCTTTCCATGTCTGATCCTCAAAATTTAAAGTATTCCACAGCACCCACGGTGGCGTGGCACATGGTTGGTGAGCCGTGGCCTAACCTCTGACTGCAAGGGTTGGGGGTCTAAGTACCCTGGCGGGTCTGAGCTGAGCAGGGGCTGATGCTGTGCTGGCCTTCCCTTTCCACCTCAGCACTCTGCACCGCTGGCTTTCCTGGGAAGGCCTCGTGAGTGTGAACTTCCACAGGACCAGCTTCATGATGGGGCCCCGCCCAAGGGAAGGTGACGGGAGGAGGGGGGCTGAGGGCCAGCCTGGAGGCAGTCTGCTGGGTGGAGGTGGGCGTCCCCTGGTGCCCGGGGAGCAGGAGCTTGAGTCAGGGGAGGCCCTGGCTGCCAACTGGATGGGGAGGTGCCCCCAGTGTAGAGACACCATTAGCAGCCATCTGGGGACAGAGGTGGTTGGGATGGGGGGCAGGTGCCCAGGGCTTTCTCCCCAGAGCTGAGTTCAAACCCTGCAATCCCAATTCTGAGAAAGAGAGAAAGCCAAGCCCGAGAACCTCTCCACCCACTCTTAAAAAAAAGATACTGTTTAAACGTGCCCTTGATGGGGCTCCTTACTCCTCACAATTACCCTGATCACTGCCCTTAGCACGTAAGGATGCGTGGGGAGGCCCAGCTCGAGGTGGACAAGACATGCAGACCATGTGCCTTCCAGCGTGGAGTATGGCCTGAGTGCCTCAGTGTTTTTGGCAAAGGGCAGCAGGTGCCTGGTGAAGGTTACCCTTTGTGTCAGATGGAATAAGGGGACCGTCCAGGAGCACAGATTAGAAACAGCTGCCCCTTTGGGAAGACACAGTCTCTTACGGGCAACACCTGCCAGAGTGCTGGGGACAAAGGCAGCAGGGTGCCCTCTCCCTGCAAACACATGCGACTGCTTGAGCAGAGTGGGCCCCCGAGGCCCCTCCAGTCCCTGGGCCGTTGCTGGGGCTCTGGGCACACCTCTGCGTGGGTGGCTTATTTCTATCCTCAGGCCATTGGCCCCGGTGAACAGCCACAGGAACACAGACAGAGATGGCACTCCAGAACGGGAGTGGGCTGCTCTGGCCAAAGAAAGCAGGGTGAGTTTGGCGGCAGGTGTGTACAGGGAGCAGCTGGCCAAGGGGCCCACTGGTGCACAGGCTCAGGGTGGACAAGCTTAGGGAGGTCTGCAAACATGAAGTAGCCTGTGGCAGGTGCAGGAAGGGTGGGTGGGAGGCCACTCATCCCAGAGTCCCGCCTTCTTCCCACGCACCAGGGTGAAGTCCGTCAGCCGCACCAGAATTAGGCTTTGGGATCAGGACCCCACGTGGCCCCCACCCAGGCAGTCAGGAACTGGGCCTGGGGGTAGGCAGACACAGGCCAGCCTCAGTGCCAGACGCTGCCTTTCCATGGGGAGCCATACAGGACGCCACCTTCCAGCTGCTGCAGCATTGTTGAAAGTGCTCAGGAAACTTCTAGCAAATTCTGGAATGGGCCATCAGTCCCTTCCTTGCAAATCCAATTGTGGACCTTAGGAGAAGGAGTGAGGGCCAGCTGGTCCCCTCTCCCCAAAACGCCCTTGATGATGAATTTGAGGTTGGGAGAATAAATAAATCCCTGGACATGTTCCCCCTCGAGGGTTGGGACGACAAAAGCGTAATGAATACAAATGTCTCCGGGTTATGTGCTGGAAAGTTAGCACGGGCTTGCATTCATTGAAATTCAGTTCTTTATGTGTATCAATTCCCTTTAACCTTCTGGGGTTCACAGCCACCACAAGATGCTGGGCAGATTAATCCAAGTGTTGTCAACGACAATGATAAATTGAGGCTTAAAAGCCTACATTGGGATAAATTACTATTAAAACTTGGGACTCCCCTCTCCCGCTACTTAGAACCAAGAATTTGTGGAAGTCCTGGGCTGCCTTTCATTAAGCTCACTCCCAGAGGTTGCGCAGGGCTTTCTCAGTCAGAGGCTTTTTCTTTGCTGTGCTACTGCTCCTTCCAGGCAGACCCTCTCTGCTTCCCACTCTCTGCCTCCACCGCCCCATGCACCTGCACCTGTGCCATGAGCACCTGCGCTCTGAACACCTGCATTTGTCCTCTGAACACACCTGCTCCCTGAGCACCCGCACCTGTGCCCTGAGTCCCTGTGCACCTGCACCTGTGCCATGAGCACCTGCGCTCTGAGCATCTGTATTTGTCCTCTGAACACACCTGCTCCCTGTGCACCTGCACTTGTGCCCTGAGCACCTGCAACTTCCCCCCAAGCACCTGTGCCTTGAGTCTCCTTGAGAGCAGATCTAGCACAGCCATGTTCCCCACCATCTCCTCAGTTACCCGAGACAGCAACATGGCCCTGGATGCCCATCCTTTGTCCCCCGCCCAACCACTCATGCATTCCTCCATCACTGTCCTGGTGTCACCACTCCTGTCACTACCCCAGTTCAGAGTCTCAGCAGCCCCCTGCCCCAGGGGTGGTTACCAGTGCCTCCTCTGCAGCCTCCCTAGCTGGAGTCACCTTCAAGCCCTGTCCCCGGCCCACAAATCTGTGCACTGCCCATCACTCCCTGTTGTACTACCTCCCGGGATATCCCCATGGCGCTAAACTTAGATGCTTTTCATGGTGCAGTCCTAAATTCATGCCTAGCCATGCACTTGTTCTCCAGAAGATGCATCATGTCTCCACGCCACATCACACCCTTCCACGGAGTGTCGTGTGCCCCCTTCTCTGCCGGCTGGCTTCGTGTTGGCCCTGCTCCCATCTCTCAACACTGGCGCAGTGCAAGTGGCTCTCCAGCCATTTCCTACTTCTCTCCCCAGTGCTGAGCCCTGAGCAGCGGGGCATACAATCTGGGCTTGCAGTCAGCAGTACCCATGGGCCAGAGGGAGAGCACTGCCTGCCAGGCGCTCAGGTTCCGTCTGTGGCCGGAGAGAGCCCGAGCCCCATTTCCTGTGGCCTCAGCTGTGGCAGGCGCCCCAAGCACCCCACTCTCACCCTCAGAGGCCGCAGGATCCCTTGTGAGCATGTCATAGAGGGTCTCACATTTGCAGCGGGGGTGAGGGAGGCAGAGAAGAGAGGAGCGATTCATAGCAGCTCATCCCTGAGGATAACACGGAAACCACAGTCCTGCAAACACACCCTGGGAGAGCTGGTCAGTGCGGCGCCTCAACATCCCCCTCTCCTGCCTCATCTCCTGTCCCTGCCGCCCCACCCCATCACTGCCCCCAGGAAGGAGCCCGCATTCAAAGTCTGCTTCAGGCCTCTCTGATTGTGCAGATGCCATTTCTTCTGCCTGGAGTGACCGTTCCCCAATTTCCCTTATCTGCCTGGCTCCGGCCTTGACCTCAAAACCCAGTTCAGCTACCGAAGTCTCACGGAGACACCAGGTGGAATCTGTCTACGCCTTTGGGTTTCCCTGCCCCTGAACATCCCCCAAGCCCAGAACTCCCCACTGTGCAGCCAGGACTGGATCCAGACCACAGATCTTTCCAGGGCAGAGACCACGGTCATAGTCATCTCTGTGCTCCTGGTGCTCATCACAGGGCCTGGCATGGGGGGATGACGGTCAGCTGCATTGTGGGGATAGGCCAAAATTCATCTAAATACATAGGCAAAGCCAGAATTCATCTAAACAGAGCTGGTGAGCTGACTTTGGCTCTGGTCCTGCAAGAGCTGTGGGCCTCATGGGAAGGACATAGTCTTGGACATCCTCCTCTCAGGGTTTGAATGCTGTGCTGTCACCCTCTGGGAGCATGCACTTAGGCATGTCACTTAACTGCAGTTTTCTATATAAAATCAGGATAATAAAAGCTGACCTTGCAGAGTTAATGTAAGAAATAGATAAAAAAGGTATACCGTGTCTGGCACATGGTAGGTACTCAATAAATGGTAGCTATAGGACCCATCCACTGCTCCATCTTCTCACCCATCTACCATTCATCCATCTTCCATCCATCTATCATCCATCCTTCCACCCATCATCCATCCTCCATATATCCATCTATCCATCCTTCCACCCTTCCATCCCTTTATCCATCCATCCATCCATGCATCCATTCTTCCATCCATCCTTCTGTTCATCCATTCATCTATCCTTCCATCCATCCAACCACCCATCTATCTTCCATCTATCCATCCATCCACCCTCCCACCCCCTTTCCACACACCCATCCATCCCTCTATCCATCTTCCTTCCTTCTATCCCTCCACCCATCCATTCATCCACCCATCCTTTCACCCTTCCATCCAGCCATCCTTCCTTCTATCCATCCATCTATCCATCCGTCTGTCCAACCATTCATCTATCCTTCCATCCATCCATCTTCCATCTATCCATCCCTCCACCCTTCCATCCCTTTATCCATCAATGCACCCTTCCATCCATCCGTCTATTCATCCATTCATCCTTCTTTCATCTGTCCATCCATCCATCCATCTGTGAATCCATCCTTCCTTCCTTCCTTCCATCCATCTATCCCTCTCTCCATCTGTCCATCCTTCTACCCATTCATCTTTCCATCTACCCTACCTTCCTTCCCTCCATCCATTCATCCTTCTACCCATCTATCCACTCATCCTGTCATCCATCCATCCATCCATCCATGCAACCAATATTTACTGAGTGTTTTGAGGGCTAAGACCTGTGATGTAACAGGGAGTCAACGGGACAAGAGTGTGCTGATGTAGCTCCCTCGCTCTCTCTTCTGCTCCTGGTGTTTGAGGCTATTGCCTTGGTTTCCATCCAGCCACCTCCACCCTAAACCCACCTGAACTGGACACCCTGGCTTGGGTCAGGTCACCCGGAGGAGGAGTGTTGGCGCCCTCTGCACCTGTCCACCTGAGGCATATGGACCTGGGCTGCTCTGAGGTGGACCTCAGTGATGACTGAGACAGCTCAAGATGGTGCTGGCCAGGGCCTGGGCAATCAGAGTCAGTGCCATTCCCTGAGCCACATGGAGGTTCCTGGGGCAGCACCAGATCCCAACCCTGCCTCCAGCCCCAGAGTCCCACACCCAGCTCATCTATTCCCTCTCCCAGGCCTCCCAGAGGGCTATTGTGGAGAATGAATGAATTGACATAGGTGAAGGTCTAGAAACTTCCTGGCATGCGGTAAGCTCTATAGGGTCCTTTGTTTTCCCCGGTTGATTACCTTGATGCTCAAGGCAACTCATTCAAGGTATCGTGGCCCTTGGCTTAGAGATGAGAGACAGGCTGAGCCACTGCTGCCTGAGGACAAAACTGGGAGGAGGTGGGACTGGAAGCCACATATGTCAGCACAGCTGGCAGAGCCTCTTCTTCCTCTCCTGCGGTGAAGGTGCAGTGGGGGTCTTCCAACGAAAGCCCTTTGTCACTGCCCAGAGCCATTCAGAGCCCTGCTGGGCGGCGTGGCCAGGGTGGGGCTGTGGGAGAGGCAGTGCCCCTCTGCTGGGTATGGTGGACACTGATGCTAGCCACAGCACCCCGAACCAGCACACCCCCCACACTCTCCTGGGAGAGCCACCAGCAGTTCGTCCCATGCCCAGTGGTAAGATCCAGGCTCAGCCTCAGACACAGCCCCAGAGAGCACCTGGACGCCGGGTCTTTCAGAAATGCAACAGCCCGCAGCTCATACCCCAGATGCTTTGGTTCCTGCATACATCGAAGGAACATGCCTTGTGCCCCAGCAGCTCACGGGTGGGTGACACCCTGCTGCTTTCCCAGCGAGGGTGCTGCGGCTCAGACAGGGCTCCCTCAGGGACAGCATGGGAATGAGCAGCCCACCGGGGGGGAGAACCAAGTGTCTTGAGCCCTTTTCAGGGGCTCCCCCCTCCAAGCTCCCCATGACTCAGGTGTCCTTGGAATGCCCTCTGCACCTGGCCCTGAGAACGAAAGAATAAGGGAGATAAGGAGCTCCCAGCTCCTCCTGCGGGACAGTCCTCCATCCCAGCCCCACGGAGTCATTCATGGGCAGACAGCTCTCCCACTGCCCCCTACGGGCTCCAGAGCACCCCCGGGGCACTCCCATCCAGGCACATCTCTCATCACCTGGCAGCCAGCCTGGGACCCCTCCCCTCACACCCCACCTCATTCTTGCTCCCTCCAAAGGTGACTGGATGACACCATTCAGGGAGGACACACCTTGAGCTTCAGTTACTTGTGATTTAATGAGGAGCCGTTTAATTAGAATATCTGTTGTTTTAATTACCAAAGGAATTCTAATGAGGCTCCTGGAGGAAACTACTGCCAGAGCAGAAGCTGGTGAGACTTCTGACACCAGAGGCCCGGCCGTGATCCTTGGCACAGAGACAGCAGCCGAGCCTGACCCGTCACGGAGAGCACTTCATCTTCACGGTAACTAAGCCTCAGGGCTGCAGCAGGCGGCCGGGGATCCCAGCGAGCAGAGCAGCCCGGAACCCGCCGGCAAGAGCCACTGCCGAGGCAGCTCTGGGTTCTGTGCACGGAGACAAGCAGAGCCAGCCCGCTCTGTTGCTGGTGCCGCCGCGGGCCACCGTCCGCCCCCCCGCCCACCCACGCGGCCCAGACGCTGCCTCGGATTCGCTGCTACAGGCAGAAGGGGACGACTTCCTCTCGAGGGCATGAGTCACCCCTGACTGCAGATCCTGGGTCGCAGCTGGCGCGGTGGGTGCCGCATAACAGAGGGGAAGGTGGACAGCGCATGGACGGAGGTCTAGGACAGAGGGGCTGCAGTGGGGGAGCTCCGCAATGCCGGTGCTCAACACGGGGTTGGAGTTCGCACCCGTCGTCGCCCCACTCCCTGCTTCTTGCCCTTTGCAGGCTCTCCCTTAGCAGCAGTCGACCTGCCCCGCCGAACCAGGGCCTCGCGTGCCCCTTGTCCTTGCTCCTCCACCACAACCGTGTGCATGATCCCACGTGGGCCCACAGACCCGCCAGGCCTGCTGCTCCCGCACTGACCTCAGACACCCCTGGGGCATGCGGCCACTTCAAGCGGCATCGTGGGCAAGAAACCCATACTCTTCCTCCAGCCCCAGCGCACACCCAGGAGACAGGTCACAAACATCCTCTCTTCTGACCACACAAGGCACTTCTGCCTTGGGCGGACACCCGGGCAAAGCCATAACCCACACTTGCGGCGGGCTGGGACGGTTGGGAGGGCGGCGGGTTGCTGGTGGTGGCACCGTGGCCCTCCATCAGGAGCCTCAACCAAAGCTCCCTGGGCAGTGGTCCCAGGGCCTCTCCAGTCCCCTGGTCCAGATAGGAAGCAGCCCTCTGTCCCCAGGGCAGACCCTAGCAGGCACGGGATTGCCCGTCCTAGCCCGCAGCCCCACGATGCTTCGCACCCACGCCAGGCTCCCCTGCACCTCTGCCTCAGAGCCCGCCACTCCCCTGCCTCTGCCTGGATATTCCCCCACCCGTGTCTGGAAGCTCGTTCTCATCCTTCAAGATCCATGTCCTCCTCTCCCTTTTCAGTGACACCTTCCCATTCCCAGCTTGACAGACATGGCTCCTCTCCCACGGTGACATGTTGCCCAGCCTGCACCTGCTCCCAGCTCGCGGCACAGCCCCCCCGCCTCCCAGCTTCCCGGAGCCCCCCCCCCCCCAGTGATCCATGCCCCTTGGGAACACTTGCCTGCACATGTCAGCCCTTCCCGACCCAGCACAGTGGACAAAAGGGCCTGGCAGGGAAGAGGCTCCGGTGGGAAATGGAGGCCAGCACTGCCTGGAAGTGTGGGTCAGTGGGCTCAGCAGTCCCTACATTTTTCTAGAAATTAGCTTTAAAAAAATGTTTCTTTAACCCAAGGCAGCAGGCCGGTCTCACCAACCGGATGTTAACTCGGTGTAGCCGTTCACGAGGACTCATGTAGACGGAGTTCTCCGCATCCTCAGAGGGCGGGTGCTCGGAAGGGGGCCGCGGGGAAGCACACTCAGCAGCAGCATCTGCTGGCACCCTATGGAGCCACGAGGCCCGCTGGGTGACAGCCGGCATGGGTGGTGGACACCAGAGGAGCTTCTGACATCCGCACCGTGTCCAGGCCGGGAGACCACGCCTCTTACCGGCCGAGGGAGAGCAACATGCTTCCAGCAGGCTCTCGTCTCGAGAATGCTCGCGTGCCGCACGCACGGCCACGGCATGAGCCGCTCTTCTGCTTCCAACACGCAAACACACAACTGTGCGCACGGCTCCAGCACAGCACAGCTGGGGAAGCAGGAGGGATCAGTGTCCGGAAGGGGGACAGCGAGGCGGGGGGAAGACCCAGGACACCAGCAGGTCAGGACCGCCTGCGCTTCCTTCCCTGGGGGCCTTTCCTCCTCAAGGGCGGACACCCAGGCATCCCCTAACTAGCTGGCACCCCCCTCGTTCGGCTGAGCCCCAGCCCCAGAGCCTCCCCCGGGGTTGGCACGGGTGACCCTCCCCTTTTCACGCGACTGACACCTCCCATCCAGTTCTGTGGGTGGCTGGGCACTACTTCCCTGGCACTGGGTGAGAGCCTGACGTGTGTGTGGAGACCCCTGACGTGACGGCACGCCCGTGCACTTACATGCACACATGACCACTCAGGACCTGTGACCTGCCTGTGGGAAAGAGCACCACGCGCTACATCTGCTGACTTGCCAACTTCCCTGTGAGGGCTTCGGTTTCGATTCATGTGTTTCAGGGCTAAGGGTGAGGACCCCGGACCCCAGGATCACCACGGCCTCTTGAGGGCATAGCTCCAGTCCCTAAGCATGGCCCAAGCCCCAGAGACGAGCCTGGACCCCCTCAGCGGGGCGCCTCGTGGTCCCGGAAGCAGGCCCTCCCCTGTGTCAAGCGAGTGCGGCTGACCTGGTCAAGCTCTCGGCGGGCGTGCCCGGAGGGCTCGGGGTGTGACCCTAGTCTGACTGCCGTCAGAGAGCCCGATGCTCCTTGAATTGAGTTGAACTCACAAAATGGGTCCTTGGGGTGTCAGGTGGAGGCAGAGAGATGGTGGGATGCCCCCTCGTGAGCCCACTCCTGCCCGTGATGGTTCCTTGTATGCAGGGATGCCTGACAGCCCGGGAGGAGGCGTCACCCAGTCATTCCCGGCATCCGGGAGGTGAGGCTGAACCCAGGGCTGCCCTTGGCATGGGAGATGCAGTCACTGGGAGCTTCTCAGGCAGGGCCGACTCCCCCAGCCCCGACCCAGGTGAGGACCACAGATTCAAGGCCCTCAACTCCCTCCTAGTCCTTGCCCGGCTTCCTCGCACACACTGTGGCTCCTGGTGACGGGTCTGCAAGCCCGAGCCACGAGCCCCAGGAATGAGCCCTCATGATCCCTGGAACCGTCAGAAACCACCCGAGAGATGCTGGCTAGAGTGGCTCCGGCTAGAAGACAGCAACGCATAGCGAGAGCTGCCTTCCGCAAGAGGACCCGGCTGCAAGGACCCAGAGTTTTCTCTGGTCGTGCACACACTCACACTCGGGCACACACCCCACAAGCTCACGTACACACCTCACACTCACTTGTCATGTGCTCACACTTGTGTGCACTTGCATACTCACACTCGCGCACACTCAGTCCCACCGGGGCATCTCCTGCTCTCATGGACTTGCAGGAACGCAGCTGCTCACTGCCTTCCCCGTTTAGTAAATTGCCTCATTCCCTGGGTCGGTTCATGTGGTGCTCAGCCGTGCAGGCCATGAGGATACAGACAGAGCCAGCGGTTCCCAAATCTCCAGACCAGGGAACCAGGGAGGAGGATGATGGGCTGTGCTCAGCACGCCGTCCTCCCAGCCTGGGCGGCCCCTCCTCCAGGGGCTGTGGCCTCGGTGTGCCATCCGCTGGGAGGCCCTGACAAGAGCCCAGGGAGACCCCCTTCCAGGACCGTAAATCATCACCGAGGGACCAGGACAGAGAGTGGCTGGTGTGGCCGTGTCGTGACGCCGGTGCCCACAGGACCTGGGAGCTCCTGGACTGATTCAGCCCTTCCAAAGCCCGGAGCTGCGGGTCTCCCTTCAGTTCCACGAGATACCCTGTGTCCTTCCCATGGACTCCCTAAGTCAGTTCGTGGCTGCTGCCAGCGTGGCTGCTCCCGGACCCACGTGGCTGCTATGTGGCCTGTGCCACACCCCCGCACCTGTGTGCTCAACCAGAGGAAACCCTTACAGCAGACGGCACCTCCGCCCATCTGAGCACAGCTGCCGTGTCTGACTGCTTGGCAGGGGCTCAACGGACGGGGCCCGCAAATGCAAGCCAGCCCCGTCTCTGTGCCTTGGTGTCCCAGGGAGCTCACTGCTGCGTAGGCAGTGATGGAGGGGAACATGCATGCCTTGGTCGCGGCCTCCCGCCTCGCTGTCTCAACGGCTCAACGAACGGGCCGAAGGACTTTCAGGGCAGGAGAACCCACGGTCGGATCGTCATGCTGCCAGTTTTCTCATCACAGAAGAAAGTTTTCCTGCACGTCATCTACTTCTGAGAGCTGGCGGGTGATGGGGATTCACCCTAACTGCTGTGAGGGGCTCACAGTACCCGAGCATCCTGGGTGGACCGAGGGACCTGTGGGGAAACAGCCTGGGAGGCTTGCGCCTGTCTCCCCGGGGTGTGCCGTGTGTCTTTGTCCATCGCTGACCTAGCCAAGCCTCTGTCCACCATACATGTGTTTCCCGGGGTGACTACATGCTGAGCCCGAGTGTCCCCAGCAAATCACCAGACATGGGAGTGGTCTTGGGGACCCAACTTGCTCTACTTACCGGCGTCCTTCCTGGACAAGCCTGCACTTCCCTTGACCGGTGCCCGCCTCACCTTCCCTGGCTTCCAGGGCCCCTGCCTGCTGGTTCTGCTCCCACCTCCACTGTGAGCCCTGTGCGTGCCTTCCCTTCATTTGCACAATGCAGGTCTCCCCTTCCAGGAAGCCCTCTGTGTTCTGTCCCATGCAGCTGGTCCCCTGCTTCACCTGCATCCCACACGGTGGCTTCCCAGAATTCGGGAACTAGCCCATCTGCGTTTGTACCTCGGGGCGACCGCAGATACCCCCTGCCTCTGAACTCCTAGGAAACCGGTGCCCCAGCTCCTAAGACATATGACCTTGTATGCCTGCGACCTCTTCACACACATGCCCAACCCTGGTTAGGTGCAGACTCGAGTTCTGATCCGACACATGGACCCGACAGCCTGGAGTGGGGACCAACCTGGGAGGTGCCGTATCCCTGCTTTGCAGACCAGACTCCCAAAGAAGTGACGGGACCAGGGCTGCACAGCTGGCCAGCGGCAGGGCGATCGGACCCCACTGCACGTCGTGGAACACTCCCTCCCTGGGTTCTGGGAGCCATCACCTGAGCTGGGGGGCGGCTGGGTCACTGTCATCTGTGACATCCACCTATCCCTCACCCCTTGCACAAGGCAGCAGAGACAGCACCCAAAGGCACATGGGTGATGCCCCGTGACCGCCCAGGCTTGCGGGTCCCCTGGTCCCACAACATATCTGAAATCTCTCTCCTCCGGGGGATGCGTGACTCCCTCCCGCTTTAGGGAATCGGCTCAGAGACCAGGAGCTTTGGCTTCTTCCCTCATCGCCCCCAAGAGCCAGCTTCGGGGGCCCGGCACGCCAGAGATCTCGGGTCTCCTTCTGCTGACTCCTCTGCACATTTTCAACAGCAAAACAGGTTTGATTTGCAGAAGTCATGAAGGAACAGGGGCAATAGGATTTGTAAAACACAGTGTTAATGGAAACAGTGGAAGACTGAATGTGTCAGTGAACATACAGGGTTAGTGACGGCCCCAGAAAATAAGCCAAGGCCCACGGGGTCTGGCAGCAGCGGAGGACAGGGTGGAGTGGAGAGGGAGGAGGGGGCTTTGCGCCTGACCTGCCCACAAACACCCAGCATGGTCCCCAGCTCCCCCCAGATGCACACAGACCCATGGATCCAAGCCTCCCCTCCTGGACACAGGAGCAGGGGCGGAGAGGAGACCACAGGCCTGAAACAGGTGCCACGAGCCCCACACCTGCTCCCTGGTGGGACACCCGACTGACTGCGGCTCCCAGCCTGCAGGAACCCGACCTCGAACCCGCCCTGTGGCGGCTCCGGGGTACCCTGGGAGTTTGCAGATGGCCCCTTCCGTTCCCCTTAGGAGAGCAGCCTTGCCTGAAACTGCATACCTTGCTGATAATTCCCTTTTCCCCCATTCCCTCTGCTCCTAAAACCCTTTCCTCTCCAGCGGTTCCTCGGTATTTGCTGGACGGGACGCTGCCCGATCCGTGAACCACTCCACGAAGCCACTGTGACCCTCAAGTCCGCTCCGCCAAATTCTGTGGCTCGGCAGCTGCACGGAGCTCACAGACATGTCTGACGGGTGTGCACAATGAGCCAGGCCCGCACACCCGCAGCTGGTGACGACAGGCGCGGTCTCTGACGCGCCGACACAGGCAGGGCCCTCGCAGGAGCTCCTGCAAATCTTCCTCCGATCATGGCCCCCGTGGTTTGCACGACTCCTGGAGGCAACCAGAGAGTTAACACCACCTAACAGACAGAGAAACGCAGGCACAGAGAGCTGAGGCCACTGGGGAGGGGGAAGCCAGAGCCGAAGCCCAGGCTGGCCAGGACTCTCCTCCTTTCCCAAAGGGCCACGTCTGATTTGCTTGCATCTTCATGGGGCTGTGACGCCTACACCGACCCTCGCGCCCCGTGACTTCTGACGCGCAGACGTCCCCACACAAGCGTCCTCACATGCTGCTGCAGCTGGGACACACGTGTATCACCCTCTCCTCTGCGTCCCGTGGCCAGGGCGTGGGCAGGCCCAGGCAGTGTCCGCCATGGGAGGTGGCCCGGGAGAGACGCAGCAGCGGCTGGAGGCAGGGCGGCAGGGACCCCGGATGAGGGAGGGTAAGAGCCAGAAACCAAACCAAACAGGATGGAATCTGGTGAAGCTGTGGAAGGCTCTGGAGGGCTGTGGAAGTGGGGGAGGAAACAGCAGGTCTGAGTGGGTCCCACCGCCAGGTCCCCAGGTGTGGGAAAGGCTGGTCCCAAGTCCGCCTGAATTCACAAGTTCCAAACCCCACTGACCTGTAGGATGAGTGGTCCTGACCACACCACCCACTGACACTTCAGTGGCCCCTAAGGAAGCACCTAGCACCCCAGGTCGGCTGGATGCCCCCTCCCAAAGGTGACTACTAGTCCTGCGGAAACAGCACATGGGCACTGACTGAGGTGTGGGGACCAGAAGGTGACCCAGGGACACTGGATGTGGAAAGCCGATGTGGAGAGGCAGGGACGTTCCCTTTTCTACAGGCCTCAGGCCACCTGTCACATGGGACTGAACACAGGTCTGCGTCCAGCCCTGGACCCTGAGCTGCCCGAGGGGAGGGAAGCTCTCTGTTCTCTGATCGTTCCTCGCCTGAGGAGAGAGCCAGTCATGCATGGGACCGGCACCAGGGCCGACAGCAGGACAAGCCGGTGGCAGAGGTCCCACAAGGAGGCCCGGCAACTCCAGGATAAGGAGCTGGACAGTACACAGCGGAGCCCGAAGTTGCGAGATGGGGCTTGGGATCTGGGGCATAGTGGGAGGCGGCAGTGGGCAGCGATCTCTGCCTGTGGCCTGGCTGGGTGCGTCCTCTCGCAGGGACCCGGCAGGCCATCCCACCCAAGTGTCCCTGGGCCTCCCAGGGTGGAGGCTGTGGGGAGAGCCAGCTGAAATAAATCTGAGCTAACCCGTGCTGATCACCAGCTCCCTAAATCAAGGACCTGGCAGATCTTCTAGGCGAGAATCAATCTTCCTGTCCCCATAGTAAATACCATAACCCTTTTCCCAGTGTGGTTTAGAGAATGTAACTGTCATGGTCATGATTTATTCGAAAATATTTTGCCAGGTTAGTGAAGGAATGGGGGCAACAGTCTGCTTTTGAGCAGGAGGTCAGAGCGCTTTTCCAGGTGCCGGCCTCCCCCTCGCGGCCGCTCTTCCGTTCCGCCTCTGCACCTGCCCCAGATGGAGCCCCTGGGCCGTTCCCCCAGGCATGGAGGGTCTGCTCTGCTGCCAGGAGGACAGGTCGAGACGGCCACAGCCTCCCTTCTGGGCAAGCGACTCTGGATTTCTCTTCTTCTGTATGGTAGTTTGTTTTACCCACAGTTATCGAAGAGCGCGTTCTCGTGATTCAGACCACACAGGGGTTTCTGGAGAGAACGCCGGCCCCACGTCACACCGGGGCCACCAGCGCCCACACAAACAGGTGCGTCCTCTGTCCAGCGCATCTACGGGATGACGTTACTCCCACGGCCTTTCTAACCATTTCTGCCGGAACACTGCCTAAATGTCCTCTGGTTCAGGGCATCCTGACATGGACGTGGGAGCTTTCTTCCACCGTAGGTTCCGCGGCTGGTGAATTTCGATGCGTTCTGCCAAACTGCCTCCAAACACACGTTGTCAACAGGATGCGAGTGTCCCTTTTTCTCTGTTGTGCTCGTAAATCGTATTTAATTTTGCTAGACAGACGGGTAGAGAGCCCTCCTCGCCGGCTTCCCAGGAGTGTGACTCACAGTGGCTGTGTGTGCTGTGCCCGTGTCTGGTTTCCCATTACGGTGTCTTTTTCCTTACTATGGAATTTGGGGATCTACACCTTTGTCTTTTGCAACGTGCACGGGCAGAACACCTCCCCCCACCCCCCAGGACCACAGTTCACATTTTTCCTGACTTTTCCTCTGACGCATCTGCGTCTCTCTTTTGTGCTCATCCCTCCCCTGCAGCAGCCGTGCTCTGGGGCTGTGTCCTCTGACTCCACACTCTCTCCCCAGGCAGTGGGGTTCATGTGGGACATCGGGCCCCACCCGTTAGGGTCATAAATCCCTCAGGAGCATCTCCAGTCTTTCTGGGCTGCCCATGTGTATCCCCCCGTCTGCTTGATGTCACAAAGCGCCACCAACTCAGCAAACCCAAAACCACACTCAGGATCTTGCTTCCCAAGCCTCGCCTTCCTTTCTGTCCTGGTGAACGTGCTGCGCTGGGCGCTGGGGTCCCTCTCCTGCCGCGGGCGTGGGGGGTGGTCTTCATCAGCTGCTCCCCCGACTATGGCTGCTGTTCTGCCCTCCCCACCCCCTGCCGGCTACACTCTTATCAGCTCCAGTCCTTCCTCACGCAGCAACCAGACCCATCCCGACAATGCACAAATGGGGTCCCGTCACCCACTTCTCAAACCATCAGGATAAAGAAGGAAGCCTTCCGTGGCCAACGACATGCACAGTTGGCCTGCCTGTTGTCTGCTCCCAGACTCGCTCCCTGTGCACCGTCCGCGGCCAGCTCTGTACCATGGGACCAGTCAGAACGCTGGGTCTCCACACCTGTCTCGATGTCTCTGGCAGGTGTGGCCCTCAGTGGGGCTCGAAGCTGGCCCAGCCCTGGGCACAGGCGGCGGAGCCTGCTGTGGGAAAGCGGGGACAACAGGGCAGGAAGGCACTGGGATGCCAGAGACATGCACTTTCCGCGGGGCAACCATGTGGCCAGACACAGTGTGAGAGGGAATTCAGTTTCTACAAGCAATAAGGGAGGACAGAGAATGGGGGTGAGGTGGGGAGAAGAGAGGCCTCTCCCCCATTGGAGACACTGCCCTGGGGCAGACCCGAGACGAGCAAAGGGACACCGCAAAGCCCTTCAGTGAAGCTGTCATCAGAACCACAGCCCACAGAGTAACAGTGGTTCCCTGCTAAATAGAGAAATGAAACCGGGCCCCACATCCCCCACTATGAAGGACGGCACCTCCAGCACACGATCAGAAGTCACTTTTCGTGCCGAAAACCAGCAAAACCGCGATTTCAAAGCAGTGCGGAGAGAAAATGTTACAGCATGAAATGCACCAGACATGAGGACCATCTCCAACCAGTTAGCTAAGTCCGTCCCGCAAGAAGCCGGGGCAGAAGAGCAAACTAAACCCAGAGCGGGAGCAGGAAGGAAATTATAAAAATCAGAGTAGGAAGCAATGAAAGTGAACCAAAGAAAACAGTAGAAAACAATCGATGAAACAAAAATCTGGTTCTTTGCATGAAAGTCAGTAAAACTTACAAGCCTCTGGCAAAACTGATGAAAATTAAAAAAGAAGGAGCCACAGTTCTCCAGTAACAGGAATTAAATAGGGATAATCTCTACGGAGCTTAGAGCCATTAAAAGGATTAGGAGAGAAGAGGACAACCAATTTCTAATACACCAACGAAGAAATGAACCAATTTCTAGAAAACTTAACCAAAATAAGGACACAGTCTAAACATCCCCATAACCATGAAAGAAACTGAATTCATAATTAAAAGTACACTTGACAGAAAATCCCAGGCCTGGATGGTTGTGTGGGAGAATTCTACCAAACATTAAAAAAATAATAATAATAACCTTTTTCAGAAAAAGACGTCCAGATGGCCAACAGACACATGAAAAGATGCTAGCAACACTCAGCTTCAGGGAGAAAGGTCAAACCCACAATGAGGTATCCCCTCACCCCCGTCAGAATGGTGAGAGTCAGCAGCGCAGGAGAGCAGGGGTCGGCGAGGGAGCAGAGAACGGGGACCCTCGTGTGCCGCTGGTGGGAGTGCGGGCTGGTGCGGCCACTCTGGAGAACAGCACGGAGGTTCCTCAGAAAGTTAAATATACAGCTGCTCTGTGACCCAGCAAACCCACTTCCCGGTACTTGCCCAAAGGAGTGGTATCTCGAGGGCACCTGCACCCCCATGTTCACAGCAACATGACTCCCAACAGCCAAAATGTGGGATCACCCACCAGTGCCCACCAACCCATGAATGGGTAAAGAAAACGCAGGCTGTCCACACAACGGAATCTTAGCCTTAAAAGAGATGGACATTCTGCCATTTGGGACAAGAGAAGAGACCCTGCAGGACACTATGCCCAATGACATCAGCCAGGCATAATCTCACTTACGTGTGGAACCTAAAAGTCAACTCCAGAAGCAGAGAGCAGAAGGGTGGCCGCCAGGGACTAGGGGTACGTGGGTGGGTGTTGGGTAAAAGGGACAAAGCTTCAGTTATGCAGGACGGAGTTCTGTGAGTCAGACGTGCAGCACGGTGACAGTGGCCAACACCGATACAGTGCACCCTCGGAATGTGCTGGGAGAGAATTCTAGAATGTTCTGGCACACAGAAACAACTTCGTCAGGGATGGACGTGTTAACGGCCTGACCTGGTGAGCATTTCACAGCATGTACAGCAGAACGCCACGTTGTTCCCAGCCAGTATACACATTTTTCATCAATTCTACATCAGTAAAGCTGGGGACAAGATTAACTCCAATTTTCCACGATCTTTTTTGGAAAACAGAAAAGGAAGCACTTGCCAGCTCATCTCATGAGGCCAGGATTTCCCTGAAAGATAAGCCAGACGGTGTACAAAGAAAGAAAAACACAGAAGCTAATATCGTTCATGAATTAAGATGCAAAAACTCTCAACGAAACATTATCAAGGAGAATTCAATAGAATCTAACAGGTATTCCATGTCATGACCAAGTGGGATTTATTCCACATATGCAAGGCTGGTTGAATATTCAGAACCATCGATGTAATCCACTGCCTCAATAAACGAAAGAGAAACCCTAGCAATTAATGCAGACAAAGCTCTTGACAAAATCCAACAGTCATTCGTGATTTTTTTAAAAACCAGGAAGTTTGCAACAGAAAGAAATCACCTCGTTGATAAAACACAGCTACAAAAACAAGCAACACTTCATGTTATATTTAAAGGTTAAAAATGGAATGCTTCCTCTCTACGAGTAGGAACAAATCTCGTCTGATATAGTCCTGTAAGTTCCAGCTACTGAGCTAGGCGGGAAATATGTACACATATAAAAGGCCTGTGGGTTGGAAAAGAAGAAATAAACTGTCTCTATTTACAGACGACAAGATTATCTACGTGTAACATCTCAAGAAATCAACAAAAACACTCCAACAACTAGTACATGAGCTCAGCGCATTCTAGGATATAGGACCGACTCACAAAAGTCCACTTTGGTCTTGTATGCTAATGACAAATATGCCAGAACCGAAATTAAAAACACAAGGCCATGTACAACCACCTCGAAGAGGATGAAATCCTCAGGTGTGCCCAGGATCGGCAGGCTGTACATTCCAAAATGCCGATGGAAGACAGCGAAAAGGCCCAAACTAATGGAGAGACAAGCTGTGTTCATGGGTTGGAAGATCCAACCTGGTGAAATGAGCCCCAGATTGATGTACGGGTTTAATGGAATTTCTATCAAAACACCAGCAAGTTTTTTAATGGGTGTAGACAAGTTTATTCTAAAGTTTATTCGGGGAGTCACAGACACCCTGCCCCCAGCATAATTAAAGCAATCTTGATGGAGAGGAACGGAGAGGGTGAGATCACTGTTCAAAACCACTGCCACAGTGATAAAGACCATGACCGTGGTATCCGCGGGGGGAGAGACCCAGATCGACAGAGCAGAACAGAGAACCCAGAAACAAGCCCACAGTGGTGTGGGTGACTGACGTTTGACAGAGGTGCACGGACAGTCTGGTGGATGAAAAACGTTTACAGGTAGAAACTGAAGCTCGCCTGTCACTTCACGCCTCATACAAAAATTAAGTCGAAATGCATCAGGGAATTCCATTAAAATGCGAAATCATAACACTTTTAGAACAAAAAAAGGAAGAAAAAAATCTGATACCTGAGACGACGCAAGCAGCTCTCAGAGCTGACACCAGAAACCACGGGAAATGTGTGAGCTGGGGCATATCAGAATGGGAAGGACCTTGTAAAAAGGGATGAAAAGTCGAGCTTAAGACTCGGAGGAGGTGTTTGCAAACCGTTGTTCCTACAGAGGACATGGCCACAATATCCCGAGAAACTTCAAAACCCAACAGCCAAAACCAAACGAGCAATCCAATCAGAAAATGAGAAAAATACGCAACCAGACATTTCATTTTTGAGAAAAAAGCACATGAAACATGCTTGGCATCAGCAGTCGTCAGGACAGCGCAAAGGGAAAACCACAGTGAGACACCACAGCACATCCATCAGCTTGGCGGAAACGGACATGGTGTAATTATCTCAACAAAAATTTCAATTAAAAAGAAAGCTAGGGGCGCCTGGGTGGCTCAGTGGGTTGGGGCCTCTGCCTTCTGCTCGGGTCATGATCCCAGAGTCCTGGGATCGAGCCCCGCATCGGGCTCTCTGCTCAGCGGGGAGCCTGCTTCCTCCTCTCTCTCTGCCTGCCTCTCTGCCTGCTTGTGATCTCTGTCTGTCAAGTGAATAAATAAACTCTTTAAAAAAAAAAAAGAAGAAGAAGAAAGCTAAACACATACCTGCTGTAAGATCTGACCGTCCTGTCCCCCTCGGTGTGTATGCACCCAAGGAAAGTGTGGAACCGTCTTTACGATGACTTGCAAGTCGATATTCGCTGCAGGTTCATTTGTTTTCACCCCGAGCCGGAAACGCCTCCCGTGTTCCTCCACAGAGGATGGGGAAACCAGCTGTGGGCTTCGTGGCGTGGGGTACGATTCGGCCATACGATAGGAGGGAAATCCTATCGGGGGAAACGTGGAGAGTGTTCATGACAGAGGAAGCCGGAGGCAACAAGGAGTAGGATTCTGCTTACAAAACTCTAGGAACCGCTAAGTGGTCTACAACGAAAGAAAGCAGGTCAGTGGGCGGCTCGGGGTGAGGAGGGGGCAGCAGGAAGCTTCTGGGGTGAGGGGTGTGTTCACTGTCCCAAGTGTGCTGACAGCTTTCTGGGAGTGTGCGCCTCAGGCTGACCTAACTGTGCCCTTCCGATGTCTGGAGCTTTGTGCCTCAATACAGCTGTGGGTAAGAGGAACATGGGATGTGCACATGAATGACTGTGAAGGTCAGGAACGGGGGTGCGTGTGTTTATATGGACAGGCGGGGGAAAAGCAGATGTGAGGTGGGATGCAAGGAAGGAGGAGCCCGTGGAGAGTCTCCAGGCAGAGGCCAGACCCAGACATCCACTCTGGCCCAAGTCTGGAGTTCAGACAGTCGCTGACCAGGAAGCCGGTCTCAAGCCCGGGACCTTCAATTCTGCTCCCCTGGGCCCCAGGTTCCCTGGCACTTCTAGGGCAACGCTGCCAGGACACTGGGACATGTGCTCGGAGCACGAGGGGGCAGGAGCCACTCACCGCTCCCAGCATAGGACGCAGGTCCAGGGAGTGGCAATCACTGAACGTGGCTCTGATCCTCCCCAGGAATGGCCAGCCTGCCTCCCACCACCTGTGCCAGACGAAGGGGCCCCCAGCCAGTGGGCTGCTCAGGACCAGGGCTGGGACGCAGGAGGGTTCCAGAACAAGAGAACTGGGATGGGGAGGACCTGACCGGAAGGTGATGTGGGTGATGCCTGGGGGCAGGAGCTGCTGGGAAGGACCAACTGCAGAGCGCAGGGTGACTTCTGAGATGGGGTGGGACAGAGGGAGCCCCTCCCCAGAGCCATGCAGGCCACCTAGAAGCATCTGCCAGACAGAAGAAGGTGTGGTACCTGCCTTGAGGGCAGGGGAGAGGGTCCGGGCCCATCTGAAAGACTCCAAACTCCCCACCAGGTGCTGCAGACCCTCAGGAGGCCCGAGAATGTATATGCTTGTAGCTGTGCCTGAACCTGAGTCATCACATCCCCTTCCCCATCCTGCACTGGGGAAATGCAGCTGCCCCGTGCCAGGACATGGGAGACAGCTAGCAAACGCCTGTGGCATGAGGGGGAGAAGGAGAAGACAACCCCAAGTACACACGTGCCCACAGGCACACACCCGTGCACCCGTGCACACACTTCAGCAGCTCTTGGAATGGTAGAGGCAAGGGGGTCCCAGACCCGGCAGCCCCTGGGGCGGGAGGCCTGGTAATCCTCTCAGGTAGGGCCCCCCAGCTCTCAGGGGTGGTCCTAACCTACAGGACAGCTGCAGGGGGTTGGCTCCTGATTCCCTACCTGGGATTTGGGGGGGAAGCTGAATTTGGCCCTGGGTTGGTCCTAAAGGCTCCTTGCTGGCTCTGGGGCTGAGGGCTCTGGCCCCGTGGCTGAGCTGGTCACATTGGAAGTGGCAGCAATAACTCTCCAAGTGTGGGGGGTAGACAGTACGGTCCTATAGCGGTGGCAAACCCACGGGGCTCGTGGCCGCTGAGAGCACAGGGGCCTCTGGGGCTCCCGAGAAACTGCTGGCCCGGCTGTGCCCATCCAGGGGGTGCAGACTCTCACTCATGTTGGAGAAAGCAAGCAGGGCCAACACCCGCAAACTGGGTGCCCAGACAGACCCAGGGAAGGGGCTGTGGGTGGGAAGGAGCCTGGGAGGCAGGCCCCACCAGCCTTGGGGGGCAACCCCTGGTGCTTAAAATGAAAACAGCAGTAACAACCAGGCCACCCGAGCCCCAGCCTCACAGAGCTGCTCCCACTTGTCTTGCCCTCCTTCCAGCCCTCATCCTGTCCTTGTCACTCTGCAAGTGTAATATGTACGTCATTTTGCATCCGGGGGGGGGGGGGTTCTGTCCACTTAACAATATGTAATAAACATTCGTCAAGTTTCCACACAGGTTTCATAATCAAATAGAACAGCTGCACAAACAACACCGCATAGATGGCCCTAACGTACTTGACAACCCCATCACTGGGTGCACTGGTTTCTGCCGAACTGTCGTTACTGACAGAGGCCGCATTGCACATCTCCAGGGGAACATTTTTCTTTCCAGAAGTAAACTGACTGGGCCAAAGGACGGCTGTTTCTGACTATACCGCACACCATCTGTGTAGAGCAGCGACGTCTCCTTCACCACCTCAGGGACCGAGTTCAAGGGCAACGCCACCTTCACGCCCCAACCCCGACCCTACCAGGGCATCTGGTGGGGGTCACTTTCTGCCAGCTTAGCAGGTAGCATGCAGCACCTCAAGACGGCTTCGACTGCCCTTGCTCTGACGACCAGCGAGGCTCCCGGTTTTCCCAGAGCAGCTGGCTCTCTGGAGCACCCCATGTGAGCAGCCGGGCTGGAACGCAGAGCCTGCTGGCTACCGGGTCACCGTTTGCCTCTCGTGAACCGTCAAGAGCCCTTCGTGGGCACAGCTATTCCCCCTCTGCACACCCCAGCTGGCGCAACCACCTCCCTCCCCCTGGCCTTTCCCCATGTACACGGGTCTTGGCTTTGTTCTTGCTGTCATCTACCCATGATTCCCTCTGCGGCTTCTTGTGACGCTTCAAAGCTGAGAGCGGTCTTTCTTCCTTAGTATAATAAATATTTCAGTATGTGCTAACTGTTCTGTTTTTTTTTCTTTTGTTTTGTTTTTTAAAGAGGTTTGGCTCTTTGAGGCATCTGCTGTCTATTCCAGCACGACGGGTGGGGGGTCGGATCTAAATTGAAATTCTTCTATGTTACCTGGTTTCTCAACATCATTCATTTTTACTTATTATTTTATAAAGTGTTCTAACGTCAGAAAGGTGAGGCCTTCTGACTTGCTCTTTTTATTTTTCAAGTGTCCTATGAAACCCTCATCTGTTTGCTTCTGCAGAACCCACAGAAAAATATGGTTGGGATTGATTCGAGGGAGGCTGTGTCTGCAAATTAAGCTGGTGACATGTTCTCCCCCTACGACGTGTGCTCATCGTGAGATAGATCATGTCTCTCACCTTCTCCCTACCTCACGGGGGCTGCAATTTTCTTTACAAAGGTCAGGCGTTTATTATGTTTATTCCTAAGTCAGTCAGATCACCTGTTTCTGTTACAAATGGGTTTTTTCATTATATTTTCCGGCTACTGCTCGTGCTCAGGAAGACAACCAGCTTCCGTGTGTGTGGCTTGCAATCGTCTTCCTTCTTAAACCCTCAACTGTTGCCGATGCCTTTGTATCCACTGACCACACCAAGGTTCTCATACTGTGTTTCCCTCCAGCTTGTCTTGTCCTGCCTTCTGAATTAACTAGAACGTCCAAACGAGACCAGGGTGAACTACCTTCAGTGTTTTTAGGAGCCTGGGAGGGTGTTCCTTAATTATTATTCATTAATCATCAGTGCAACGGTAGCAGGACCATATTTTGTTCCTAAGTTTGAAGCCACTTTACCGGAGCTGATTGTTTCCTTGTGCTTCACCCTAGCGAGGAGTCCTTTCGTTCTTTAGCTTTAAGTTGTTTGAAATGGTTGAATCTTATCACTTTATTTTTCAGATAGCTGTGAGGATGATTTTAGGCCTTTTATGTTGTCCTTCGTGTTGAATGAAATCAGGAACATTTCTCCCCAGGGACAGACTAGGGTCCCCACCCCAGTCTCCCATTTCCCACCCCCACATGGTTTGACGGAGTCCCTCCTCTAGGAAGGTGTGTTTTGGTTCACAAAGGTGGAGTGTGGCTCAGAGTTGTGAGAGGACCAGTGCAGGGGAGCAAACTCTGACAACGCAGAGGAAGCCTCTCTGGCATATTATTTTAAGCCGGTGGTTTTTAATAAACGCAGATCCAACAGGACTGTAAAAATCAAGGAGAAGCTGCGCTTTGTAAGAGACATTTCCACGCACAAGGGAATCTCCATTTGGAAGGGTGTCCCCATTGCTTTGCTGGTGATTCTAAATCTCTAGAAACTCTTACCGGTGGAGGAGGCATGGACGTAAGTCTGCATGATGGCCTCACCCTTGTTCACTGTGCTTTCCCGGCAACCTCCCATAGCAGACTCCCCACCCCCAACCCTTTTGTCTTGAGCTAAAGATGGTATTTAAGGTGATGGCTTCAGCCATTTTTCTGGGTCTCTCCCATGTACTCAGGAGGTATACATGTAACCTGTGTCTGACTTTCTCCTGCCAGTCTGTCTCAAATTTACCTGAGGCTCAGGCCAACCGGAAGAATCCCATAGGGCAGAGGAAAATTCCTCCTCCACAATACCAGCGAACAGGCAGATGAAAGGTGCTTCTGGACAGAATTCTTTCTGCCTCGAAGCATGTCAGGACACCTGGATTCAACGGTAGTGGTGAAACAGGCAGTACCAGGCATCTGCGTGAGACTGACTTTTAAATTAAAAAACAAAACAAAAAACTTGCAAAGACCAGAGAATTGATGGCAAACGCTCTCTCTCTGGAGAACTAGGCTGCTTTGACTAAACTTTAACGGAGGCCCAAGTACAAGTGGCAGAGGAAGATCCTGCACTCGGCACCCAGATCCCCTTCTCTGTCTCCCCTCCGAGGCCATCAGACTTCCCGTCAGCACCCCCCAGCCCCTAGTCGTCCTCTGGAATCTGCAGCTCCTGCCCCCACCCTCTCTGGCTGCCTTCTCTCTGCTGCACCAGGGGAGACTTTGTTCTGCTCCCATTAGCCAGAGCAGTACTGCTCCCTAGGATCCAGCAGGGCACAGGACAGCCCGGGGAGCACTGTTCCTGCTGCTATGTGGGCACCTGGTGGTGAGCTGAGTCACCTTCCTGCCCACCCTCTCTAGGTCACGGGTTTCCAAAACATCCCTGCAGACATCTCATTTCGCTTGATCCAAGGCCTAGCCTGTGGGGCAGGCTGACAGGGGTTACCACTAAGGACCTCACTGTACAGATGGATGGATGGACATGAAACACACGCAGCTAAGAAATGGCAGGGCAGAAATTCCTAAGCGAGCTCCAATACGATTCCAGACCCCCAGTTCTTTTAACCATATCACACTGTCTTCCTGCAAGAAATCTCATCTCCTTTCAAGCTCGAACTAGAGAACTCAAACACACACGACTGCAGGAGGTAAGTGTGTGTTTGCTTCAAGTAACTTGAGACTTCCCAGAGTGTGAAACCTAGGGGTTGCCAGGCTGGGGAGGGCACAGGGAACCCCTCACTGCCTTCGCCCCATTTTGTCTTAATTCTCACAAAGCAAATCAAACCTCATCCTCTCGGTGACCCAAATGCTGAGCAGAGTGGAGGGTGGGTGGGCACAGGAGGAAAGCGGGTGGCCTGGGCATTCCACTATAAAGGGCTCTGCCCACAGGTGCTCAGGGCTGGCCAGGAGGGCCTGCACGCCCCAGGGGCTCAAGGACAGAATGGGAGAGAAGCCCAACAGACCCCATTCTGAGTGGGAGGAGGCCCCAGGGGACTAGGAGGGAGGGACAGATGGAAAATCCCATGGGGAATGAAGGAGAAGAGCGGGAACACCAGCCCAGAAGGTGGGGCTGTGGACGGAGTTGAGAGGCTAGTTCACAAAACACCGTGAGGAGAAGCAGACAATCCTCCAGAGTTAGAGAAGTGAGGAGTCCGGGGTCACACAGCCGCAGGTGCAGAGCAGGTGAAGCCAGAGCTCCCATCCCCCAGCCAGGGCTCTGTGGATGGGCCACGGAAGCTGGAGCAGCTACACCTGCAGCACCCCAGCAGGCGGGGCAGGTCCAGGGCTCCAAGCTGCCCACCCGGTGAGTCCCACAGGCGACCCCATCCCAGTGTGGGTGCTGGTCAGATCAGTGAGAGGCCCCAGGGCCCTGACAGCAGAAGAAATACAGGAGGGAGTGGCTGCAATCTGTAGAAAGGGGCCGCACGTTCACCTACCCACCTCACTCCCTGCAGAATCTGCTGACAGCATCAACAGGCTCTGGGATTCCTGTTCTAAAACATTTTGCTGTCGGGATGCCTGGGGGTTCAGTGTGTTAAGCCTCTGCCTTCTGCTGGGGTCATCTCAGGGTCCTGGGATCAAGCCCCGCATTGGGCTCTCTGCTCAGCAGGGAGCCTGCTTCCCCCTCTCTGCCTGCCTCTCTGCCTACTTCTGATCTCTGTCTGTCAAATAAATAAATAAATAAATCTAAAAAAAAAAAATGAAACATCTTGTCATTCCCTGGCCCCACCTCCCTCCAGCCACCACCCCGTCTCTGCCCCCAGGCTCCCCAACAAAGCCTGTGAGTGCTGTCTGCAGCTCCAAGCCCTCACCTCCTGCCCTGGTTAACTCATCCTGTTCAGGCACCCCTGGAGCCGCCTTTGTCCGGACCCAGGGTCCCCTGCCCTCTGCTCTGCCTGGATCACTGCTGGGATTCAGCATGAACTGCCCCAAGATGGGCCACTTGGCCACGCAGATAATTGGAGCTGGAAACAGTCAAGGCCCAAAAAACTCAGGAAGAAACCGTGACCTCCTCAAACTGCCTGAAAGTTTAGAAAAACTCAGGTGGAGCACTCTCTTGGTAGACAGCTACGTCATACTGTGAGCGAGGTATGGGGAGCGGGAGGAGCCCAGGAAGGCCTGTTTGATCAGAGTTCCCTGAGTCCCATCATTTCGCGATGGCCCAGCAGACACCTGCTACCAAACATTGGTCCTGTTTGTCTTCCTGTAGACTGTATTCCTTCCCTTCGAAGTTCCCAAGCCCTGCCCGGTCTCAGTCCCAATGACAATGCCCCTCATTTCCTTGCCTTTGGAATCTCACATTTGTGCAAGGTCGGGGGGAGGGGGCAGGATGTCCCTATTCCTCATGCTGTCCTGCCCTGTCTGGGCTTCCTGAAGGCTCCATCTGCCTGCACCGATTTGCAAATGAGGACACAGAGCAGGGAGGCTCCAGGAAAGAGCCTCCTCTGAGGGGGTGCGCTCCGGTTCCTTATCCCCCCACCCCCCTGCACCCCATCCCTGCCTCCTTCTGTGATTAGCCATTCTAATTAATGAGCAAACCTTGGGATTAACTTAATCAGATATTTAATTGCCCTGTAATTAATCATCTAAGCTTAACGAATTGAACCCAGATCTCTGGGAGTTGGGTGTATCCCACTGACTTCTGAAAATAACTATGTGTCAGAACCTAAGGCTTCCTGCTCCCATCGGGGCCTGTGGCCCCTGCTACCGCTGCCCCCAGCAAGCAGCCTGGGCTTGGCTCTTTGAGGCTGGGGGAAACAGCCTTTGCTGGGAGAGGCTGCTGGGCTACAGGTCACCCTAGGCCGGGGAGGCTGATGCCACCGCGCCGTGTGCCTCTGTGCCCACCGCGTCCCCTCTGCAAGCTGCCACAGTTTCTTCATTGGTGGCACGGGGAGGGGTCCGGCCAGCCAGTCTCCCTGGGCCCTGGACAGGCTCAGAGGGTCTCAAGGAGCGGCAACAGGGCTCGTAGACTATGAAGTCTAACCCACTAGTGAGAAAGACCCTGAAACCCCACACTTGGACCCTCTCTCCACTGTCCCCCAAGACCCTCTGGTCCCCAGCCCATAGCAATGAAGGAGGGCAGTGGCCCACCATTTGAGAGCATCTGAGGGCTGACCCCTACTTGGGCTGGGATCTGGAGAATCCCAGCCAAGATGGCCATTCCAAGGGCCCGAAAGCCTGCTCCCGGGAGACTGGTGGAAGGCCAGGGCACAAGGGCAGACGAGGTCCTCATGGATGGAAGCACTCCCAGTGGGCCAGGCCCTGGGCTAAGGCTCACTTGCACTCATGTGTGGCGTCTTTTGAAGCCCTATGCTGGGCCGGGCAGGGTCATCCTCCTGTAAGTGAGGAAACCAAGAACCAGAGCCAGCAGAGGATGGGGTCAAGCCCTGACTGCACAGGTGAGAGATGGGGCAGGGGCCAGTGGCTGATGGGCAGGACCCCTGCACCTGCCTGTCCTGGGACAGTGCTGGGGCCCCAGAGGGAGGGCTGTGGCTGCCCAGCCCACTCCGGGAGCCAGCTGGACTTCTGCCTCTGGGCCATCAGGGACAGAAGGCCAGACTCCTAGCCCCCCAGGGCAGCCTTCCTCTGGCCAAAGGACACCAGGTTCTGTGTAGCAGCCTCTGCCCAAAGGGAATTAGCCCCAGACGGGCCAACCCATGACCAACCCCGGACCCTCTGGCGATGCGTCGGCCAAGGATTGATGAACTTGTCTGACTTGAGGGCTGCCAGGCCAGGGTCCTCCCCCAGAGTGATTTATGCCGCCCCATTAGCTCAGGAAAGGCAGGATTCATAGAGCATCATGGCCTGAGGACCCAGTGCAATTAATATTCCTGTGCCCAGGCCTCCGCCAGTGGATCAGGAAGGAAGCGCAAATCTTTGGCTTTAGAAGCAGATGGAAAGAAGAGTCTGGCCACGTGTCCAGTGAGCGACATGGGCACCTGGAGAGAACGCTGCCCTGTGGCTCTGTGCTGGGCGTGGCCCCCAGTGGAGTGGCCCGGGATGTCGGGCACTGCAGGCAAACACAACCCTTCTCAGCATCACAGTCTGGACGGCCTGGTCAGCGGCAGAACCCAGGACCCGCCGTGTATGAGGGGCACATGTCCAGGCGTCCGATTGTTTGTCTTTAAGTTACAGTGGGTCTACGCAGCTATGCTACTGAGCTCGCCCACACCTCCCAGCCCCAAGGAGAGAAAACGGGAGCGGGCAGAAGGGGAGACACTCTATGGGTCCAGGCCCGAGCAATGGCCCCACTGGGGCGGGCTCCGTGGTGGGTGTGGGATGCCGGCAGTGGGCCAGGGACTTGCTGGAGTTCCGCACCACAGACTGGGAGGCCAGACAGCACGAGGGCACGGGTTCACGGCTGGAGAGGAAGGGTCTGCTCCTGGCCCTTCCCAAGGCTTGCATGTGGCCGTCTCTGTCCCCACCATGGTCTTCCCTCTGTGCCCGTCTCTTTGTCCTAATTCCTCTTCACTTCCTTACTTCAGGAGACTAGCCACACTGGATTGGACCCCCAGCCCGGTGGCCTCATTTGACTGGATTCGTCTGCCAAGCCCCTCTTTCCAAATCAGGTCGCATGCTGGGCAGTGGGGGCAGGAGACTCATCAAACCCATATAGACCACAGCTGGAGATATGCAGCCCCCAGCACAACAGGAAACGCGGCCTCGGGGTCGGGGCTCAGACACACCAGCCAGGCATGCCGACACGACGTCCATGTCCAGTGACAGTGAAGATGGCCCCGCCGAGGCCCACGCAGCTGGCCGCCGGGTGCAGGAACCCCCTCAGGGCCCCCCAGCACCCCACAGAGGAGCCACTGACCCCCTGGGGAGAGAACACTCGATTGCACGCTGAGCTCTCTCTCTGACCAGCTTAGACCTCAAGAAATCTTTCCCCTGAGCCCCCGTTTTCTCATGTGGAAGAGTGAAATAAAATTATTTAGGCTGTCCCATACCATGCGACTTTCTCTGCAGATCGGACGGGCCAGTGGCTGCAAGAGCACCTTGTACCAGTCAGTTCTCTCTGCGTAACAGGCAGCCACAAAGATCTCTGCGATTTCGTCCACATGCCCGCAGGGAAGCTGGGGCTGCCTGGGCTGGGGCAGCCGCTCAGCATCAGCCTGCAGGTTTGCCCCAACTGCAGTCTGTGCCAACAAGCTGGCTGGTCCATTCCATCTGTATTTACTTCTGCTGGGGGCTGGAGGGGCACAGGTGCCAGACGCACGGCCACGTGTCAAGCCCATGCTTGCGGGGGTCTGTCCACACCCCAAGTAACTGACAGGGAGAGGGAAATGGGGGAGTCAGCTGGGGTCTCACCTCCCCCACGTGTGGACAGGTGTCCCCAGGTGGCACACGAACTCTGTCTGACCCCACGGCATGGCCTTGTGCAAGGTTGGTCTGGTGACAGTCCTTCTACCACAGGCACAAAGGTTTAATCTCTGCCATTTATGTGAACAGAAATAACTAAAATTTAATTTGGTAAATTCCAGTCTTTGTAAGCAGTGAATTCAACAAAGACATGATCAGCCAGTTGGCAGCCAGCCAACCAGAGAACAGCAATAGCTCCGCATCGCAGACTGTTTTAAATCCCCATTCCGTCGTTACCATGTCAAGGACAGTCATTACGTGAGTGACGGCAACGTTCCCCATCTAGAAAAATAAAACATGACCTTGTGGGGGGGATTAGCGTTCTCTGCTGGTTGTCAAATGGGGAGACTTTAGAAGCACGATATCTGAATTCCATGGTTGGATGAGGTGTTAGCCACATTGATGGAGACAACGATCGACCCAGCCCAGAGCAGTGCTGCCCAGCACACCCACCCCATGTCTCGTGGGTCCCCTTGGAGGCTTCTGCCAGAACCGGGGAACCGGGTCCCACGTGCTCTGGGGACAGGCAGGGGCAGGGCCGACACACCAAGACCTGGGTCACACACACCTTCCCGCATGGACCAGGGCTCTGGGGACTTCCTACAAGTTGATGACGACAGAGTCTGTGCACACCTGATGACCACCACGCCCGGGGAAGCAGGTGACCTCAAATGTCTGTGAAAGCCTGTGGCTCATCATCCACATTGGACTGATTTGCTTCTGCTGGGTCCAGGGAAGCAGAGCTGAGTCCCTCGGGTCAAGGAGAGAGGATGAGGTGGACCTTGGAGACCCCAAGACCAAGGTCACTACAGACAAGGCAGGTGAGAGGGGACCGCCTCACACACACAGTGCTTGGTACAGCAGTGTGTTCGCAGGCACAGGGTGGATCAGGGAGGCCTCCCTGGAGGTGAGTGGCTGGAGAGGCAGTGCGCTTGGGGCGCACCCAGGAAGTGAGGGCCCAGAGCCATGCATGTGGCAGGCAGAACCAGAGTTTGGGCTCTGGCCAGCAGAGGAGGGGCTGAGGGCAGCGGGAGAGCAGGAGAGGCTGAGAAGCCAGCTGGTCAGCAAGAGCACGGCATCCACGGTAGAGGGGCCGGGGCTAGGGGAGTGGACATGGCCAGAGGTGGGCGCCGCGCGAGTCTGATGGTTGGAGGCATGCGGCTCCAGAAGCTCGGGCCCCCCTCCATCCTGTCCCATTAATCCGGCCTGGGACTGCGTTTCCTTGGCTGTAGATCTCTCCAGGCCTCTGAGAGTACGTGTGAGGACCAGACAGGTCAGGACACCAGTACAACCCCTAACCCCAACGTGCCACACACTGGTCGGGCAGCAGATGTGGTGCTGTGGAGTTCCCGCGTCGGAGGGCGATGGGTGGGTTCTGAGGTCCAGGTCTGAGTTGGGCCTTGAACCTGCCATCCACCTGGTATGAATTTCACTCCTCAACACAGGGATCCTCGGCATGGACCCAGCAGAGGTCCCACAGGGGACTGACTTTTCTGGGACAGATTCACATCAGGATATCCACATTCTCCCCGCTCCTGCAAGGCGCCATCAGACGGGGTTTACAAGCGATGGCCTGCAGCCTGTCCTAGCCCCACTCGGACGGTGGTCACCTCCACCAGACCCTTGTGCCCACTCCAGCATCTCTGCTCACGTGACACATCACGGCTAACACCAGTGACATCGGATGTGAACCCTCCCCCCCACCGCAGCCCTAAGCTGTAAACTGCTGTGCTCACCGATCTGCTGGACATCGCTCCGTGGGTGAGGGCCTCCTGCTAAACAGACCCACACGGGCGGCTGGAGGCCCCCTTGCCCACTCCTGTTCTCTGCTCATGTTCCACACCAGCAGCCCTGGCCATGCTGCAGGCAGCTCGCGGCCCCTCAGTGCCCACATGGCAGCCTCCAACCAGGACTGCTGTGGGCCTAAATGGCTAAGACGGGTTCACACAGAAGCGGGGCAGGTCCTAAGCTGGTCTGACCAATGTCCTTACAAGGAGACATTTGAACAGAGAGATCCACACATGGAGAGCATGAAGGCAGAGACTGGGTGAGCGTCTACAAGACAAGGAGCTCCGGAAACTGCCAGTGACCACAGTTACAGGGGTGAGGCCTGGGCCACTCTCTCCTCCCAGCCTGAGCCGGAACCAGGCCCGCCACCCTGACCCTCCAAAACCATGGGATGCGAGCTAGTTCTGCTGCTCACACCCCTGTGTTCGGATGCACCAAGTCGGTCATCACAGGGTGGGAGTTACAAATACCGACAGGGAGAAAATCCGAATCTGAACTAGGTGTACCGATGTGAACTCAGAGCTTCCCGTGTCTGGAGACTGATGCAGAAGTGTCAGCGTGTGTGCGTAACGGAGACTGACGGTACATCCGGATACGCATCATACAGCCGTACATACAATATGTAAACTACACGCAGATAACAACAACAGGTAACGTAGTGTGACGTGGTATCTCACAGACATCTCTCAGCTCTGTTCTCAGAAAGCCGGAAAGCAGGGGCGCCCGGACACCACTGAGCACGCCTAGCATCTGCATCTGGGCTTCTACATACCACCATACTATATACCACTTTCCATTGAAAGTAGAAAGGGCTCCTCAGAGAAGGGACTGATCACAGACCTGGAGAGGTCAAGGTCAAGCAAGGAGGCGTTCGTAGAATGATGGGGACAGAGCCAGGACAGGTCAAGGGACACAGAGTGCTCCCACTGGTCAAATACTAGATAACTTGAGTATGAAATCGAATGGCGGTAGTAATGGGTTAGAACCTGCTGAGTAAAACAGGAAACCGTGAGTCCACATAGATGTGCACGTACAAATGAACTGAAAATGTGATGACGAGTAAAACACGGACGCAACCTGAAACATGGTCTCGCAGCGCAGAGGCACGACAGATGTCCTCCTGATGAGGGGACTGGAGCCATCGCCTCCAGCAACAGGACATAGGGGAACAGGTGCCCCATCCTGCAGAGGATGCATTGACGCACCTTCCCCTTGAAGAGCCCCACATGGACCCAGGCTCCTGTCCCGTAGCCTTCTGCAACCTCAGGGGAAAGCCGAGGGCCTCTCCAGCCCAAGGGAGCCAAGAGAAAGGGAGAACTCAGGGAAGCACGTGGTGCTTGAGTTAACACACGTCATTGGCACAGCTGGAGGGCGTGGGCTCTGGAATCGGGCACACCGCGGCTACCCCCTGGGTCGGGGGCTGTGTCCTGGTTGTGTGGGAAAACATCCTTGTTTACAGAAACATCCGCTGAAGCCCCAGTTTGCAAATAACTTTGGGGCACCAAGGAGCCCTGGAAGCCGTCCCGTGGGCCACAGCCCAGAAACCACTTCTCTCCTTGCAGTCTTCCCAGTCCAGGCTGACCTCCCCTTCCCGGAGGCCACGGTGCTGGTGACTCATGACGTCTAGATGCTGCTGAGGGCTGGCCCACCCTGTGCCTGGCCGGTGGGTGCTCACAGGTGCAAGCAAACGAGACCGACGCTAACCTGGGAACCTCTGACACTCGCGGGAACAGAAGGGGTTGGAGCCTGCAGTTTTCAACCTCGTGTGAGAAGGAACGCCTCATGTGAGACGGATGGGAACCTCCACGAGTCGGGGATATTTGGACGTCTGGACGGTAATGAGTGACCGCGGAGCTGCCTGTGCCCAGCGCGGCGATGAAAGCACACCGCGGGGAAGACATCCTCACTCTGCGGGCCGACGGGGGCTCGAGGCTCGGCTCCCTGCACATCTGAAATAATGACGCCTCTGCGTCCAGGAGGAAAATGCCCACAAGTTCCGCCCACTGCGCGTCACGGAGCCAGCGTCTCGGGGCCAGCGTCTCGGGGCACCTTCTGTGCCGATTCGTGATCTACCACACGTGCACATCTCCGTCTAACAGGCTCCCGCCGGCTGTCGGCCGCCCCCTTCCTGCCCCTCTGCGTCCCGGGATCTCAGGACGGTCCAAAGGCAGAAGGGAGCCTGACATGAGGCCTGTCCTTCAGGGTCCGGGTGGCTCCCACCTGCTCGCTCAGTGAGGAGCACAGGAGGGTGTCAGCTTTCACCAGGCCCCGAGATTCCTGTAGGTGGACATTTCCCCTAATGTTCCCTGACTCCTGCCCAACATGCTCCTCTGGTGCTTCAGCAACCCCTCGGCTCCGCCCTCCAGCAAGCGTGTCGGGCTCCAGCTACAGCACAATGTGCAAGTTCTCCACACAGCACGCTGCACCACACAGGACGGGGACTTCACGCCAGCAGCCTCTGTCAGTATTGTGCACGACCCACTCTTCCCTTTGCACAACTGCCACTGATGATGAAGTCCTTGAGACTGTGCTAGGGTCACCTCCG
Organism: Enhydra lutris kenyoni; assembly: GCF_002288905.1. Lineage (NCBI taxonomy): Eukaryota > Metazoa > Chordata > Mammalia > Carnivora > Mustelidae > Enhydra > Enhydra lutris. Next base: position 42,589 of record NW_019154300.1, read on the forward strand.
CCAGGAAGCCCTCCCTGATTACTCAGGAGTCGCGCTGAAGATTCTCACCCTCTCTATGTCAAATGACAGTCCTCAGCTCCACTGCATGTGCCCACAGGGGCCCGCACTCCCCTCTGTCGTAACATGAACCACTCTTGCTGCTCACCTTCTCCACCAGACTCTGATCCTCTCCACGCTGTGGACTCTGTCAGCAGGGACTTGACCAACCGAGAAAAGCTTTCCTCTTGGGTGGGGTGGTCTCAAGGTCTGGTGTGGACCAGAGCTGGGGACTCACAAGGCCTTGTGACTCTGCTAAGTCGGGAGCTCCTCACCGGGCCACCGCCAGCAATGTCCGAGGCTCCCCATCCCCCGCCCCTCTGGCCCCCCTTCTGGTCCTGAGCTTGGCTGGGACAGGGCAGCTCCTCACAGACGTGCTCTCAAACCCTCCAGCAGGCGCCGAGTGCTAGCCATCCTTCCCAGGGACACCGTGAGCATTCCTGTGCCAGGACGGAGCATGCGAGAATCTGACGTGACACGCTGCCCATCCTCAGGGAAGGGTCTGAGCAGCGAGGAATGGGCCGCAAGGCAAACCACTGGAACGCGACGTGTTTGCACTCGGGTCGAGCAAAGCGCTGTGGGACGCAGTGTTGAGACGGGCTGGCCCCGCCTGGAGGAACAGGGGTTGGCTCTGACCAGGAACAGTTAGGCTGTTCCAAGCAGCGCACACGAGGTTGGTTCCAAATTGCACAGCACTTGGGGGCCCGACCAGCCCTCCGTGCAGCACCTGGGATGCAGGGATGAGGAACGTCCAGAAGAGGCCGGCCCCGGAAGAAAGGCATCTTCACTGCCAGGACGAGGGACCTAAAATCTGCCCTGCACGCGATAGGGGCCAGGACAACCCCACGCTTCAGAGAGACACCACCTTCTTGGGACCTGAGCCAGCGCCCCAGCAGTTGATGACTTGCTGTCTCTGAGCTCCTGCTGCAGCAGAAAGGACAGACAACCAGGAAGGCCCAGGAGGCTGGAGACCGGGGGCAGCTGTCCTTCTGACGGGGATGTCCTCTTCTTGGCCATGACGGATCCTTCTGCAGCCCTCAAAGCAGGAGCTCATCAAGACACAGACAGAGTGACGGGGCCATGGTCACCTCCTGGATCCCGGGATCTTGCTCAGGTCCGGGTGAGATGGCGCAGAAGTCAGAGAGAACACGGCCTCACTGGGTCGAGGATGCGGCCCGTCAGAGGTGAGGGGCTTCCAAGGAAGCCGCGGTCTCCACATCCAAACCATCTGAACGGCATCCCAGGCTTGTGGTCGGGATGTAGGCCTCGAGCACGGAGGGAGGGAGAAAGGAATCGGATGCTACCAGGCCTCTCCCCCGGCACCGTGCGCACCATCCCCAGGACCGACCCCGGAGCCCCAGGCCAGGGCAAGCTCCTTGCCTGGACATCAGGACCTGGGCCCAGTCCTGGGGAAGCAGGACAGAGAGGAAGACTACGTTCTTGGTGCTGGTCCTGCCGGCCTGCTGGTCATCCCCTCAGGAGCAAGGGGCAAGAAGGAGCAAAAGACAGAGTTCTCGTCCCCGGGGATTCTCAGTCCACACGGCAAGAAAGGCCCAAAGGAGGGCCCCAGCTCGTGGCCCCTAAGCCACTGGAATGTCACAGTGTCCAGCCCCTCCCTGGTTCTCCTGCACAAGTGGGAGACGCAGCTCCTCTGAGAGACCCCCACATCCATGGCGACACTCCCTTGCCTATGATCCTCCACACCCGTCTGAGCTGGGCCCGCAGCCCCACCCGGGCAAGGATTAGCTTTTTTCTCCAAACAAGGAGTTCCCTGAGGCCGGTGGCTTTATCAAGCCCCAGGCATGGCCTGCATCAGATGCACGGTCCCGAATCCTGAACTGCAGAAACACGTGTCATCAGGCCCCCGCAGGAGCTCACGCGGTGGGTGTGCCACTGGCCCTAGATCCTTCCATGCTGCTCTCCGAGATGCAGACCTTAGCACCTGGACGAGCAGAGATCACTGACTGTCTTTGCCCCAGTGGAGGACCCTCCTGTCTCAGGGAAGTAGGTCCTTGGTGGCCAGTCACACCCCCGGCCAAACCATGGGGACAACCCCTCCCTGAACACAGCTGACGCACCCCCACCCCTGCCAGGCACCACGGAGCGCAGGACATGCACGGGCTGGGGCGGGGCTCCCAGAGCTCGGCCTCCAGTGCTGGAGGCCGGCGGGTGACCAGCACAGAAGGGCTTTGGGGGGGTCCAGGAGCGGGCAGCCCCCGAGAACCATTCCCCCGAGCTCACGGAAACTGTTCACGCGCGGGAGAACCCCGTCAGGCCGGCCTGTGATGGTCCGCCAGCGAAGGAAGGCAGGTGTGTGTTTAAGTCTGTTGTCTGCTCTTCATTCCAGGAGACTGAAACTGGGACCGCACGGTGGAAAGATATTTCTGAACACTCAGAGCGGATAGTGGCGTCTGAATGAAAACTTTTGCTTGGAGACTTTACAAGTTCCACCTTGTGCCAAAACATACGCTTGACTTTTTTTTTCTTCTTCAGCTGTTTTTGTTCTTTAACTTATTGATTCGATTATCTAAACCTGTATAATCCTGTCTTCCGGGCGCCAAGAAAGGCATTGCGCACGTGCGGCCTGAAGCTTCCGGGCCACCGCCATCCCTGTCACCCCGAGGCCATGGTCAGCACCGAGACCCACCGCTCATAGCCCGTCTCCCTCTTGAACTAGAGGCAGGCTGTCATGCCTCTAACGGGTTTTCCGCGGCCACTGGGAAAAGTCACCACACGCTCTCTTGCAGCTCTGGAGCCACGAGGTCTAAATTCGGGGACTTGCTCCTTCTGGAGGACCCAGGCGAGTGTGTTCTCTTGTCTCCGAGGAGTCCAGACACACCTGTGCCCTTGTCCCCAGGGCGCTCCTCCACCTCCAGCAGCAGCAGCGATCCTCCACCTGCTTCCCTGGCTCCCGGTCTGTCTCTTCCACACACAAGCACACACACGGCAACATACACACGTGTGCACACACACGCCTCTGCCTCCCTTGTCTCACCTCGTCTGATGCAGACCCGCCTGCCCCCACGTAGGAGGCTCCTCGCACTGACCTGGTGTGTGTCCCAACAATCCAGGATCACCCCACCCGCAGTGAGAACCTTGAATCAGTCACATCGGCGAAGCTCCTCCTGCAAGGTGACGTCACACATTCCCAGGTTGGGGGCAGCGGGACGTGGCATCTTCCGGAGGCTGGGACCCCATCTGGCCCAAGCCCCGGCCAGCTCCTCAGGTGCAGCTTCTACAGCCCCTCGGGCCTTGGGCTGACCCCCCCCCCCGGACAGAAGCCTATCTGTGTGGCTCCGAGCAGTGTGCCACCCCCGCCGCCCGGCCCTCAGTCTCCCGTGTGTGCAGGGGCATGGGCTTCCAGTTCTGCCATCCTGCCATAAGACCTCTCAGCACTCAGGCTGACCAGGGAGGGCCTGGCTGGTCGCTCGCAGCCCAGCAGTGAGGACAGCTGTGTCCAGAGAGAAGCCGCTCACCCAGGACCCAGTCATGGAACGATGAAAAAGTCCCTCCACTTACGTGTTCTAATTGAATCAGCACAGATTTAACTCGGGTGTGACGTTCAGAACATGACCCATAACAACACCCACCAGTGCTGCTCTATGGAGCCTCCCAGAGGAAAGATGCCCTCGGGGGTCCAGGAAAGGGCCACCTGGCTGGGGCTGTTAGCCAGAGGCCAGGAAGGGCTGGCGGGAAGCGTGTGAGGAAGGGTCTACGACAGGCCAGGATGTCACTTTCCCACCTGGACATCCCGAAGCAGAGGACGGGGTGTAGGGATGGTGACCAAGCCGACCACCGGTCCGAGGCTCAGTGTTCTTGGCTCCAAGACGCGTGTGCCCCTCAGCATGGCTCTGAGATGGGTTGAAGGCAAACCCCGTGCTGCTCGGCCAGCAACAACCTCCAGCGACAAGTGTCCACCAGACCTCCTGACCTCTGTCTGACCTGCCTTCGCCCAACTCCAGAAACACTCTTACTGGTTCCCACTCTGCTAGTGAGGAAAAAGCCCTCCTAATAAAGGCTCCTCACAAATAACAAGAATCCCGTGTTGTGGAAATTTGCCATACATTCTTCAACAATAAAAATGAAAACAGGATGTCTGCTTTGCAGCACTTACCAGCCCTGGGAAGGAGACGTGGTGGACTCTGACTCTGTTTTCCAACCACCCTGGGGAACGGAGATGATGTCAATGTGAGCGTGAAGGAGCTGTGGGGACAGAAATTACAGAGTCCGTGAGAGTCTAATAGATGTTATTTTTGGAATTGGATTTGGGAGCAGCAGCTAGAACTATCACTGCTGAGGCTGTGAAGGTCACACCTGCGCTAGGACACCCGGGGCCCCAGTGTAGGAAGCAGCAGCTTCCAAGGGCCAGGTCCTCCCTGTTCCTGGCATGGAGGATTTCCTCTGAGAACACCTCCGTCCTCATACGAGGGTCCATGTCCACACAGGATGGATGAGAAAGGCTGACACAGAGGGGGCACGTGGGAGTGGAGCAGACGTTCAACCCGTCAGCCAAACATGGCACGCAGCCACCAGGTAAGCCTGTGAGTGGTACCAGGAAGGTGCCAGCAGACGTCCTGGCAGAGAGGTCGGAGAGACCACCTCCCCCGTGGACGCAGGGCATGGGCAGGAGGCCAGGGTCGCCTGTTTACCGGACTTCCTACTCCTGGGGGCTGGCTACATTCTATCTTGTCCATCCCTCTATGCCCCATGCAGGGGAACGTGCCCAGCAGACAGCAGGTCCTCACAACACGCTAGTTGGCTGAAGGAACAATGAATGAGTGAGTTCCCATGCACACGGCACTGAGCCAGCTCAGAGCTGAGCCCTCGGGACTCCAGTGCACTCTGGTGGGGGATCACCCAAGCCAGGCTGCCTCGAGGACCCCCCCCCAACCAGCTGGCCTCCATGCAGACTCCTCTGGCTTCTCTGGGCCTCCTTTACTCAGCCCTGCCTGATGGCCGGCTGACCTGGGGTGGGACCCAACCCAATGCATGGGCTCCTGGGGTTCCCCCGATGGCTCCCTCCCAGCCCCACAGCCTTTCGGCCACCAAGCCCTCCTCATTCCACCTTCCATCCCCCTTCTGCCTTACAGCTAGCTCTCCGCATCTCGACTGGCCCTGCGTCCGGCCCCGAATCCTGCCCCTCCGGCCAGCGGGCCCCACCCGCCTCTGCTGCACTAACAAGCGAGCCCTATTTCAGAGCCTGGCGGCACCATCACCGTCACCCGAGGCAACCACAGCACGGCCACTCTCCTGCCACAGGGCCCAGCGTCCAGGGAGGGGAAGTCCTGTCTGGGACACAGAGTTTGCACGGCAGAAACAGAAGCCAAGCCAGTGGTGGAAAAACAGTGCCTCCGGGATGGTTCCATAGCTGGTCCCCAAATGTGTGATGCCCCTCCCTCCACGAGAGGGGGTTAACGGTCCCGCTGAAGGTGAGCGGGACTGCTGGCCTGCTGCAGCCAGCAAATGTCCGTCCGGGTTTCCTGGAACCCCTGGGCTGTGGCTGCAGGGCCCCTGGACGGCGTGCTGGCCTCCACCTGTGCCCAGAGGGGCTCTGTCTCCACCGTCTGGGTGACCCGGACTTCCACCGTGGGAGAACGGGGTGCAGGGCATTGCCTGAACCCTACATCAGCAACGGGTGCAGAAATGTGTGCAGAGAGGCAGGACAGCAGGCCTGCGGCGAGGCTGGGACATACCGCTCACCGCCCAGTAGACTGCAGCCTGACTGCCCACGTCCCCAGCAGAGGGGGGCTCCCCAACGACCCCTCCAGTCTCCCCTCACAGCACCCCTTCCCCTGCCACTCACCTAGGGACTCACCGTCAACCTGCCAGGTCACGCACGGAGACTTATCACCAACCGGTGTCGATGGCAGCACACCTTCCCTGTAAAACCTGCTGTGGCTCCCGGTTCCAGTCGCCCGCTGCCGCTCCAGCATCTGGGGGCTCGGAACCACAGGCTCAGGTCATCTCCAGTAAGTGTGGGTTGACGGGCCGGGGACACATGCACAGCGGACCTCCGCTGGCCGGTGGGGGTCGGGAGCGCTCCTACATGCTGGGCAGATGTCCAACAGGCACGACCTGCTGTCTGTCCTCCCCGGGGGCCTCTCTTTGCAGGGGGCCCCTCCCCCTGGCAGCATGGCGGCAGGATTACAGGGAAGTGGGAGCATGGAATGGACCCTCAGGGACCAGCCCTGAACAACAGGTGTCGCTTCTGGCACCTTCTGCGCATCCGAAAAGACCGCAGGGCAGCCGGGTGCTACAGGAGGGGAGGAGATCCGTCCTCGGGAGGAGGAGCAGCGTGTGCCTTTGTGGAGGGGGACTCGCTGGGGTCCACGCTGGGATGCTGCATCCCATCACAGGCTAAGAACAGGGTGCTCGGTATCCACACACTACAGAGATGCCTTGGGTCATCTCAGGAGGCTCTGCACAGGGCTGACCCCAAAGTCACACACTCCGGAGGTCTGCCCAGGGAGACATGGGGTGGTGAGACGAGGTCCCATGGGGCTGTCCGGAGCTCTGTGGTGCCTTCCTTCTCCTCCCCCTGGAGAAAGAGGTTTCCTCCCTGGTCATAAGCCCAAGGCAGCCTTCCAGACCGACATGGACTGAGCGGTCTTGACCACGCGGGCTGTGGCACGTGCACCCCACCGACAGCACACAAGCCTCCCAGGACCACCAAAGGGTAAGCAGGAACGTCTGCTGGACAGAGGCCAGCTATGGGGTGGGTGGGGGTGGATCCCATCAGAGTCTGCAGAGTGCACAGAGGGAAGCCAGGGCTAAGGGGCACCTGGGAAGGAAGGACCACCCACCCATGCCAGGGTGCTGCCATCAGAGTCCCCGAGAATCCCGGAAGTGTCCCAGAGAGAGAGGACCAGCTTGGACGCAGCCCACCCCGAGCCCCAGCCCCCGGGGGCTGCCCTCCCTCAGCTCCCCCAGTGGAGGAGAGGGGGCGTCCTTGGCCCCTGTTGCCCACGCGGCTGTCGCAGCCCACGGGATACCAGGCTGAAAGGGGGCTGGAGACGAGGTCGTTTGGAGCAGTGCAAGAGATTAAGACTGGATGACCCAGAGCACCAACTCTTACGGACGGGGGATGGGGCAGCTCGCTACCAGTAAGAGCAGCGGAAGGTCCGCCGGAGACCCACCTTGGACGACAGTTCCTCAGGACCAGGGAGCTGCGGGCAGAGCCGTCAGTGCACCGGGCGCACGCGTTTCCGGTCTCTCGCGGCCGTGTGGGAGTGGGCTCTGGAGACGCTGGAGCACGTCTGTCTCGCAGGCCGCAGTATCTAACCCCAGCTCTGCCGCCGTAAGCCACGCGACGGGAGGCGAAGTGCGCAGCCACCCGCGGCACCCACCAACGCGGGGCTCGCAAGGGAGTCACGGGGTTACCCAACAGGCTGAGCTTTAAGGAGTGGGGTGTTCACAGCCGAGCTCTCTCAGCGCCTCGGCAGCCGGCCTGGGGGAGCAGGCGTCGGGGAGGCAGGCCGGGAGGGCGCCTCAGGGACATTCTGCTCCGCAGCGTGCCACGCTCCCTGTGAACGCCTGGCGGAAGTGGCCGGCGTACTTCCGGCACTTCTGGCGTACTTCCGCCACTTCCGGCTGTGGCCATCCCTGGCTGCCGGCTGGCATGGGATACTTCCGGCACGTCAGGCCGTGGCCCTCGGACGCTCACAGCTGCCGCGGAGGCTCCGGCACTTCCAGCCGCGACTGGAAGACGGGATGCTGCTGTGGTCCCGCCGTCTTCCTTGGATGAAGGAAGGATGGACGACGGAAGCCGCGTGGCCCCAGCCCTCAGGCTCTGGAAGGGTGCAGGCAGGGCGGGCAGGGCGGCACCTCTGAGCATCCCCAAACTCCTTGCCCGGCCCCCGCCCCGCCCGCGTCAGCTGCAGGAGCCGCCCTTCCGCACACTCAGGGACAAAGGACACGGGGCTGGACAGTCTGTAGGCGGGCAGCGGTTCTGAGCTGCATCGTGGCTCCCAGCGGTCCCCGGGCTCCGCGACTTCTCAGGACAGCGGCCCTCGCTGCTGGGAGCCTGCTGTGGAACAGATCCGGGGCCGCTGCATTGGGGTCTGCCCTAATGGGGCGACCGCATCTCCAGGCTGCACCAGCGCCGGGACTGACGCCTGCCGCACAGCTCACGGGGATTCCGGAGCGAGGAGCGCTCACAGGGTGCGGACAGGCGGGCTCCACTACAGCGCTTGGCTGCTTCTGACGCGCCTCACCCGAGCGCCCCTGGTCCGCCGCGTGCGTGTCTGCTGTCGGCGCCTGCCCGGGCGCAGACGCTGCCTGGGCGCAGACGCTGGAGGCAGGGCTTGTCCGCAGGTGGCAACTGGGGTTTACTTTCAGACGACCCCCTGCTGGGTTAAATGGCCCAGGGCGGCAGGCCTAGGAGGATGCCTAGGAACCTCAAGCCCTGAGTCCTTCTGCGTGGAGGAGGGGCAGGAGGCAGGTCTCTGTGCAGGGCGCTTGTGCCTCGGCTGACTTCTTCCAGCCAGTGACCAGCAGTGGGCAGCCCACCCTGCAAGCATCTCTGCAAGGGAATTGGGCTGCTTGACTGCCCCTTGACACCCCAAAGCTGAGGTGGCCGGGCCTCACTACCCAGACTTCACAGCTCTCGCGGTTTGCAGAATGCTCCTCCCTGGGAACCTCCAGCCGAGCCACGTCTGGCCTCTCAGCGTCCAGGAGGGTCTGGCACCTAGGAGCAGCAGCTCCATACTGCATGGTGCCCTCGGGTGCGAGAGCGTGGCCCTTGCTTCCCCAGCTGCGTTGCGGGCCTCCCAGCTCCTGGAGAGCCTGGAAACCAGGGCCAGAATTGCAGGATGAGTGTCCTCTAAAACCACACATGGCCATGGACACTCCGAGCTGTGTCGGCGAGGCTCTGTAACCAGAGCGGAATCAGGGCCGCACCGGTTGGCTTCCCCAAGGCAGAAGGGGCCCTGGCACAGACAGACTCGGCCACGCTGTCCTCCCTGCCAGCAGATGGCTGGGAAGGGGATTCAAAATCAATCCTTCCCATTACGTATACGCACTTGCCGGTCTTTTAACGACAGAAACGGTATACGCGGAAATCAAGGCACCACAGAGCACAGAGAGAAGGGCATCTCCCTGCCTGCCAGCAGCACCCAGCAGCCCAGTCACGATCCGAGGGCGTCGGCCAGCAGCGTGCCATGTCCCTTCCACCTCCTGGGTGCCTGTAGGCACGCACACACTTTGGCCCTGTGCGCCTGTCCGCTGAAGACGTCGTGTGCTTGAGAAGCTAAACTGTCTTCCGACCGATGTCTTTCTAGGTCAGAAGAAACAGGTGTAACCTGTTCTCTTCAATGACTGCCTGCTACGCCGTCCCGGTACACCTCACACTGTTGAACTGTGGTCCTCCTCGTCAGTGTTTTAGTCAGGATCGGCCAGAGAAACAGAACCAATAGGATGTGTACAGAGATGGAAAGTTATTTCCAGTGATGGGCTCATGGATGGTGAAGGCTGGCAAGCGTGCATTGTGGCAAGTGAGGCCGCAGGCGGTATGCCCAAGGGAGTGTCTCAGCTTCATCCTGAACGCAGTCTGGGAGCAGAATTCCACCCTCCTAGGAGGGCCTTCAACTGATGGGACAAGGCCCAGCCACACCATGGAAAATAATCCTTCTTTCATAGTCTGCTGATTTAAGTCTTAGTCTCATCGCTCTCTCTCTCTCTCTCTCTCTCTCTCTCACACACACACACACACACACCTCCACACAAACATCCAGAATCACGTCTGGCTGAGTACTGGGGTACCGGGCCCTAGCAAGTTTGACATAGAAGATTAACCATCACAGCAGACATTGTTAACTATCAAATTCCAGACTGGAAGATTTCCATCCACGTAATTTTCCTGAATCTTCCCAATAACCCCTGAGATACGCAGAACCGCCTATTGCACCATGGCAAAGTGATGCTCAGAATTCAGGTTTGCCTCACGACGTGTTCTGAGCACTTCCATGAGTTCAGCATCAGCTGTGCTCTCAGGATGAACGCGGACAACGTGCCTGCAGAGAATAAACGTCTGACAGAGACAGAGATGCCTCCTGTTCCCAGTGGGCGGGGATGCCTGGGCAGCCTCTGCTCTAAGCGAGGGAGCACTCCCACCGCACGTGGGTGGGTGCAGCCAGTGCACAAACTACTTACAAACCGCAACTGGTGCCCGCAAGCTGGGAGCCTCCTTAATTAAGCAGCAGCCTGGCTCACCACCTGGCAGCGTGTTTCCTTTTCCTGGCCTGAAAGATGGTGTTGCCACAGTTGGCACTTTGCAGAGGAGATCTGAGAAACATAGCGCTTTCCGAAGCCCACGCTCGAGACCCGCTGGGGAGCCCACCTGGCCATCTGCCACGGCCCCGAACTGAGCATGCATCGACAGCCCCAGTGCAGGAGGAGCCACGGACTGCATGTGCGCCTTGCTTCCGAGGGTGGAGGGGGAGGCCAAGGAGCTCTGTGCTGGGCATGCTCTCCTCCCACACCCGAGCCAGAGCCCCGGGCCAGCTCTGGACAGCAGGACAGGGGCCTCATGGCATGTTCCCCTGGTGCCACTCTGACCCTGCACTCCCTGCACTGGACTCGCTTCAGGGGCACAGGGTGTGGAGAAGCTGCTGCCATCTGCTCATGCTTGTTCCATTCCATACACCTGGGGCTGGAGGGTGACGCCGGGGACCTCAGAAATGGCACACTGCTCTGCTGTCTGCTACCCTCACTGCACAGACACAGACACACGCAAACCCCCATTTAAGTGTGAGAACCGGGGTCATTGCAGGGACTGCTGATGTGCAGTTTCTCTCTGGGCTTCTAAGGTGGAGACAATAGGTGTGAGCATAGAAAGGTGAGAAATGCAGGCAGGACTGACCCTCCAGCCAGCCATCCTCACCCTGATCCGTGTGCGAAGGCCCCCACTGCTGGCAGAGGGCAGTGGAGGGAGCAGGTGACTCTGACCAGCACAGCTGAGCACCCGCCTGCCCCAGGGTCTGGAGAGGGAGTGATGAAGAGGCAGAAGGTCCGGGTTGGGACCCGCAGGCGTGGGGAGGCCAGGTTCTCAGGGGTGTGGACAACAGGCATGCACACCTCACGGTTCCCAAGTCAGGGACTTGGGCTGAGAGTGGGCCAGCGGTCCCAGTAAGTGGACAGGTGAAGGGATGAAATCACTCACTGGGCACTTGGAGTCAGAAAATAAATCCAGCTGCAGAAATCAGGATCATCACACTCCCCCCAGTCAGCTCTGTGACCGCTGAGATCCCATGCCCTCTACACAAACGCCAAGGGCAGGGCTCTTCGGGACATTGGTCTCCGGAGCACGATGCACGGCCCTTGACTGCTGGCTGGGAAAGACAGCCACTGACTTTAGCACTGTCGTAAGTGTGGGGCTGTCACGGCCGGGATTTCTGGGCTAGACGTGTTAGGGCCACCTGTAGGGTAACCTTAGCACATATCCTTTCTTGTCACGGGAGGGATTACTTCCCCCCAGGCCCCCTGTGGTATCAAAGACTGGGTTCCCCCAGAAGTAGATTTCAAGATTGAGGTTTGAGCGTGGGTGGTTCCCTGGGTGGTTACTATCTGGGCCCTGTGGGGAGTTGGGAAGGGAAGGGGGCCGGTGCCAGGGGCCTTCATGAGCAGGATGCCCCTGTGGGCAGCGGGTCTGGAGCGCTCCCATCACCACCACCCGAGTGAGGAAACTGAGCTCCTTGTTTGCCCGCTGCTCTCTGTCTCTGGCCAAGGGCGCCTACTGGAGGCCCGGACCCCCCCCGCCCCGGTGCTGCTGAGCCTGGTCAGAGCATGCAGTGGGTGCCGGCTACACAGAGATGCTATGCTTAGCATGTGTGCATCTGGTCCCACCTGTGTGTGTGTGTGTGTGTGTGTGCGTGTGTGTGTGTGTGTGTGTGTTTATCCCACATCTTTATCCATTCAACTGTCATTGGACATCTGATCTCTTTCCATAGTTTGGCTATTGTGGACATTGCTGCTATAAACATTATAAACATTGGGGTTCATGTGCCCCTTTGGATCACTACATTTGTATCTTTGGGGTAAATACCCAGTAGTGCAATTCCTGGCTGGTAGGGTAGCTCTATTTTCAACTTTTTAAAGAACCTCCATATGGTTTTCCAGAGTGGCTGCTCCAGCTTGCATTCCCACCAAGAGTGGAGGAGGATTCCCCTTTCTCCCCATCCTCTCCAACATCTGTCCTTCCCTGACTGGTTAATTGTAGCCCTTCTTCCTGGTGTGAGGTGGTCAGCTCATTGTGGTTTTCATTTGTATTTCCCTGATCCTGAGTGATGTATAGCATTTTTTTTTCATATGTCTGTTGGCCATCTGGATGTCATATTTGGCGAAATGTTTGTTGGTGTCTTCTGCCCATTTTTTGATTGGATTATTCTTTGGGTGTTGAGTTTGACATGTTCTTTATAAATTTTGGATACTAGCCCTTTATCTGATTTTTCATTTGCACATATCTTCTCCCATTCTGTCCCGTTGTCTTTTGGTTTTGTCAGCGGTTCTCTTTGTTGTGCAAAAGCTTTTTTATCTGGATGAAGTCCCAATGGTTCAGGTTTGCCTTTCCTTCCCTGCCTTTGGAGACGTGTCTAGCAAGAAGTTGCTGCAGCTGAGGTCACCGAGGTTGCGCCTGTGTTCTGCTCCAGGATTTGGATGGATTCCTGTCTCCCGTTTAGGGCTTTCATCCATTTTGAGTCTATTTTTGTGTCTGCTAAAAAGAAATGGCCCAGTTTCATTATTCTGCATGTGGCTGTCCATTTTTTCCGACACCATTTGTTGGAGAGACTATATTTCTTTCCATTGGATAATCTTTCCTGCTTTGTTGAAGATTAGTTGACCTATTTATTATTATTTTTTAATATTTTATTTATGTATTAGAGAGAGAGAACATGAGTGGTGGGAGGGAGAAGCAGACTTCCCGCTGAGCAGGGAGCCCAACTCGGGGCACAATCCCAGGACCCTGGGATCATGACCTGAGCAGAAGGCAGATGCTTAACAGACCGGGCCACCCAGGTGCCCCACTGTTATATTTTTTGAATAGTTTCTCTCTCCACAAAGGGTGTCCAATGGACTGAGGACCACAAAGGAAGGATGGGTTTTTGTCCACAGATATTTCTAAATCGTACTCGTGAGACCGGCAGCACTCACACTGGCTGAGAGGAGCCCAGGCAGGATGACCCTGGTGAAATTTTCAACTCCACTCTGGAGCCCAGAACCGGCCCAGGGTGGGCCTGGAGGTGCCTGGGAGAGCCCATCCTTCACCTGATGGATATCCCTGGCCCAGAGTCCAGTGGACAAATTTTCCAAGGCTCTGTCTGTGGCTGGGGTTGTATCTTTACGGCTGGTGTAGGCTGGCGAGCTCAAGACACATGAGCAGTTAATGGACGAAGATACAGGTGATTCTGGCTTTGTTATCTTGTGAAATCCATGTCAGCTTGCATTTAGCTGGTATAAACTATACTTCCTTGGCTGGTTTTAAAATTTTGTATCTATTACCTGAAAATTGCTTTTCTTTTTTTCAAACACTTAAGACTTTTAGGAAAATATACCTATGTTATGTTGTATCTTGATTTTATACAGTAATCTTCCATTAAAAATATTTGAAAATGATAGAATAGTGATTAGTGATGCCTGCACTGTGCCTAAATTTCATCTAATTCCTCTCAAAAACTAAAACAATGTCTTTGCTCTTAAGACTGGAATGAGGCTTCAGATGTCATCAAAGAAACATACATGTTGTTTTTAAATTTTTTAGGTTAATTTTACTAGGCAGGTTACTCCTTTCTGTTAAAGAGATTAACTGAAGTTTTTGGTACTTGTTTTTTTCCCCAATATATAAGGCCAGTATACAAAAAACAAACAGACAAACACCCCCCACACACACAGACAATAAAATAAAATCCCAAGATCTTGGAACTGATAGAGATCTTAGGGAAAGTACCAGTGACACAACACTCTGCCCACAGACCCAGGCTGAGTTCTTCATAAGGGATTGATTTCCCTGAGCCACGAATTCCATCCACTTTCACATGGAATATAGAGGAGACAGTTAGAACAGAAGGAGGAGGCAGGCTTTGAGGATAAACAGAGAATCCAGTGGTAAACAGAATCCATTCTCAGTTGTGTGTGCGTGATGTGAATGTCAATGATCATTCGTCTGATTTACAGAATATTCACTTGACTAGAAAGGAGAGTCTGAGATAACTAGAGGAATATTGGAGCTATTATAGACTAGATGCCAAAATAAAATAGCAATGAGAAAAGAACACAATAGGTCCAAGGCCTTTGGGAAACCATTGTGTTCATCAGATTTCATCTTCTCACAGTCTGACAACTGTCTTTTCCTTCTAACAAATTCCTCACCTGAGAGAAGCTGTCTTGCAGGACATGCGAGTCATCCAGCAAGTAAGGATGAGGATCTAGCGTCTTCCACGTGCAAGTGGTTCAGATTCAAAGTAGCTTTTGGTCTCTTGTACTGAGTGAGCAGATGGCTTGTCTTGATGATGAGCAAATAGTAAAAAGGATACAGCGCTTAACCGTGGGTGCTGAAGAGCTGAGTTGCAGGCCTTTTCTAGCATTTCCAGATCCCTTGAGATCCTTGGTAGTATTTCCAGATATTGTCAGCCTCTTCAAATTCTTTTACGTTCAAAATGGCATTTTTTTAAGTAATCTCTATGCCCAGTGTGGGGCTTGAACTAATGACCCCCAGATCAAGAGGCACATGCTATACCCACTGAGCCAGCCAGGCACCCCTCAAGATGGCATTCTAGAATACCAGTGCTCTTAAATACTAAAATCTGTTGTCAACCCAACATTGTCCCTCATGCCTCTGTGCATTAATTTTTCATCACACAATTTTTCAAGTTGAGATCAAATCTCAGGGCTTTCACTAAAGACCTTTGATAACAGAAAGGTCTTGCCAGAGTTTGTGGGGCCCACACAAAGCAGATCATAGTCTGGTCATGCAGGTGGTGGTCCCTTGCACAAAGTGCTCTAAAATGCTGATAATCCATGGACAGAAATACTCAGTTATCTGGAGATCAGACACCTGGCAGCCTAAAGCACTGCGACCAGCTCACAATAAGAAAAAGGAGCATCTCTGGCTCCCAGTGAGCCAATCATTTTTATCATAAAATTTTTATTATTTAATACTTTGTTAATGTATTACTTTATTATGTCTTAATTTAGTTTATCACTTATGTTATCATAATTATTATAAATATGTATAATTACATACATGCTATAAGCATGATATATAGATTATATAATTTCATACATATTAATATTTATACATTGAATGATATGTAGATTATTATAATTATTATTGATCATTATTGTAATTATTATGTACAGTACTGATCATAGTTGTTATGAAATACAGTTTCTCTATCCATAGAAGGTGTTCAGTTGTCTGAAGACAGCTTAGGAGAGGGATTCCAGGCTACAGAACTTTCTAAATCTGCCAAGAAACCAGGCCGGACTGGACCCACAAGTTCTGCAGAGGCCCTCCTGGAAAGCCAAGCCACATTTCTGCAGCGATCGGCCCCAGATAGCTTTTCTTATTCTTGCTCCCAACTTCACACACACACCCCCGAACTTGAGACCAAGAGGGGAAATAGATATGCTCTTCAGATATGGTCTGTGACATAGAACAGCCCTCTTCTGTCAGCTCCTGTCCTGCTCCCCCACCCCAACAACCTGTCATCTGACCTTCCCCTTTCACCACCCAAGAGCTTTCCTGCTCCTCCGCCTGCCTTTGACTTGAGTCTCTGCCAAATGCAGGGGGTGGAGGTGTCCCCCTGACTCACTCTCCTGTTGTCAGTAAGTAGTTCCCATTCTGTCGTGGGTGATCTTTCTTTATCTCGGGATTCTCTCTCCCTCTTCCTCTCCCTCCCCCTCTGCACCTTCCTCTGTTCACACAAGAGCTTGCACATGCAGTCTCTCTCAAATAAATAAAGCCAGGACCCCTGGGTGGCTCAGTTGGTTAAGCATGTGCCTTCACCTCAGGTCATGATCCTGGGGTCCCAGGATCAGATAGAGTCCCACATTGGGTTCCCTGCTGAGCAGAAGAGTCTGCTTCTCCCTCTCCCTCTCCCTCTGCTTGCCGCTCCCGCTGAGTTGTTCTCTCTCTCTCTCTCTGTCTTAAATAAATACAGAATAAAATAAAGAATAAAATCTTTAAGAAAAATAAAAATTCACATGAAAATTCCAAATTGTATTGTGGTTCTAAATCAGGACCCTAGGTCAGAAAGTAGCCAACTGAAAATGATTATTGGCACTTACTGTGACTTAGGAGAGAACTGTTCTCCCTATGGAGGCCAACCCAGAGCCATGCATGCCTCCTGGAGTCCCTGCTTCAAACAGCCATGAAAACAGAACAGTGGGCCCTGCAAGCTGCCTGTCGGAGAATTAACCGAGTGCCCTCGGGAAGAGGCAGCGCAGGTATAGACATGACACAACAGGTGGACAACTATTTGCAAAACAGTGAGATATCAAAGCTGCATTAGAATTGTATTATCTCAAAGAACTGTTTAGAAAGCAACATTATCCAATAATACAGCCTGTAAGTGTACAAATGCGGAGACCGTGAATGTGGCTAAGAATCCAGAGTCTGTTAGTGGTTCCGATGAAAGAAAGACTTGTGGATTCAGAAACCTCTGCCCTCCAGCAAAAACAAGGGGAAAGATTGATTTGTCATGGCATTATGAGGAGGCTGTGTCTGAAAGATCATAACTACAACAACAAAAATGCTGCCCCCTTCTGCAAGGGTTTGGTAAATATGGGATGGAACACTGCCTTTCCACGAAGGAAAGAGGAAGCAAGGGTGAGAAAAGGTACATAGGTCTCATCCAGGCATCGTGGCAAAGCTGTCTCTTGAGATGCCATCCACTTCAGTGCTGGGAAATCTGTACTTTTAGGTCACCGCATGGTGTGCAGGTCCCACGGAATCTGGAGATTTCCTCAAATGTGCCACGTGAATCCAAGAGCCTATTCCCTGGAGTTTGGCAGCACAGGGTTGGTTAGCAAGACCTGATATGGGCCTTTCCAAAGGGCTTGAAGAGGTTTTTTTTTTTCTGGAGTTCTGTTGCAGTAGACAAGATCTCCAGGTTGCAAGATGGGATGCTTAAGGTCATCCCCTTAAATGCACTGGGAAACCACTCCTCTCCCAAAGCATGGTTATTTTTAACATGAACAAGTAAGCCCTTACATATTAATTTCCATTCATTTTATTTATAAATTCCCTTTATTAATTTTCATAGCCTGAAATTCACATTGCCTGTGTGGACTGAGAAATCTAAGCCAAAATGTGAGTTTACTACATCTATGCGCATTGGAGGTACCGAGAGGAATACGTATAAAGTTTACTCTACAGGAATGTGCTTTAAAGCCAGGTATTAATATATTCCTATCGAAAAACTTTTGAGGAAATAATCAGAACCCACACAACAGTGAAGAATGTGAACCAAAGAGGAAGGTGGAGGAGGAGGAGGAGGGGACAGGGGGAGGGAGGGGAGGGGAGGGGAGGGGCGGGAGAAGGAGAAGAAAAGCTTGCAAAGACCACATACTGCAAATGACAGACTCTGATATTTTCAAAAGAATGTATTGACATCAAGATGAAAGATTACCAAAAATGTCCAGACATTTGAAAGGAACCCAGGCGAAACTTCTAGAATTAACAAATGAAATAACTAAAATTATAAACTCAGCTAGAGGGCTAAGCAGATACAGAGGAATTAATTAACTAGAAGCCAGATGTGAAGGTACTCTCAACGATGCCACAAGGATCAGAACATGGAAAATGTGGATAAAACTCTCCATGAAATTTCAAAGCACTTAAAAGGTCCTCAAATGCACTTGCACAGCCTCCTAGATGGGAATCTCTCTTTTCTTCCTCCGTGACCTCATTTGGTATCATTTCCCCATGACCCAGAAGCTTCATTCACTCTTGTGGAATATGCTGTGATGGTTCATGTTTTGTGTTGGCTTCGCTGGACCACAAGGTGCCCAATTGGGTGAAACTTTGCTCTGGGCCTGTGAGAGTGTTTCTGGATGAGACTAACATTTGAATTGGTTACTCAGTAAGACAGATTGCCACCCCAATGCTGCTGGGCCTGATCCAACTGGTTGAGCCAGAACAAAAAGGCTGAGTAAGGGAGACGCCCCTCTTTCTAACCCTCTGTCTTTGAGCTGGGACATTGGTCTTCTCCTGCCTGGGTCATAACCGTGTGAGCCAGTTTCTAATAAATCCCTCTGTAGAGAGAGATGACATGAAGATGTAGGTATAAACAGTCAGTTGTTTCTCTGGAGAATGCCGACTAATACACATTCAATTCCTCCTCCTGACTTAGTTCCATTGATTTAACTCCTTCCTTTCTTTGGGAAATGAGGATCCCAGTTAGATGCCCTTTCTGACCTGAACAACTTTAGACCACACAGATCCGCAGTTCCCACCCCAGTGAATGGAAACACCACTCTGTGGTCCAGATGGTGGATCTGCATTGTCACAGCTCTGTCCTAGGGAGGCTTCGGGTAATTTGCCATGTTCCCCGAGGGCCACGAGAAGCCCTTATTATTTCCCAAGTGGACTGATAAGAGGCCACATCCTATGTCAGCTCCAGGAGAAATAGAGCAGTACAACAAGTGGATGAACCCAAAGAGCAGACCGCTTGCGAATGAAAAATGAAAAGAAATGAAAAATTAAACGAAAAATGAAATGAAAAAATGCTTGTTCAACCAATTCTCATTTAAATTAGGAAACCTGGGCTGCAATTCAGATAAAATCAACAATTTAATATGGCAGATGGGTATTTTAAAATTGTTCTTACAAAGACAGGAAACCTGCACCGGGGAAAGTTAAAATCCCTTTTAACTGATGATTAAACAAAAAATTCAAATGATTTATTTGACCAAGAAACAGAGGATCTCAATCTAAAGAAATCTCAAGGAAAAAAAAAGGACTGATAGAATGAGAGTGCAGATTTAGACATTAACTAAAACTGAGTAGAGAATATATGAAAATGATGGATATAGAAACATCATTGAAAGCCAGAGATTTGCCACATTCCTCATATCTAAATGTCACAGTCAAGTACTTCTACTTATGCTCGAGTCCCAGGCCATGCCAGGCCACCCAGAGGAGGAAGGAAACCTCCCAATTTCTTTGAATGAAGCCCTGTAGCATGGATCACGAAGCCTGCGGGACACAGCCAAGTAGAGAAAGCCTCCCTCCCTCAGCCTCACTCATAAATGCAGACTCCAATGTCCTCACTACAATAATAGCAACTATCATATCTCAGTAAATTAAAATCCTAAAAGCCTCAGTAGAGGAATGCAGAGATATTTCAAGAATATATCAAATGGTATAGGGTAGATTAATAGTTGCACAGGCAGAAATAAAAGGACAATAAAGGGTGAAAATATATTAGACGTAACCTGAGCCTCCTCCCACCTCTCTGCCCCAGAGACCCAGAGGCCCCTGAGGATGACGCGTGACCCAGGCCAACCGTTCCCGGGAGTGGCGCCATTTGCATAGTGACTAGGAGAATGGACTGTGGATCCAGGCCACCAGGATTCCAGTCTTGGCCCCATCATTTCCTTTGTGACCTTAGTGAGCTACCCAATTTAAGTGCCCCAGTTTCTATAACTGAAAAATGGTGATAATAATAGTACCTACCTCCCTGGGTAGACATGAGAGAGGGGTGAATTAATATACCTGAAGTGCTTAAAACGGCAAGATGGCAGTTCAGTGTCCTCTTGTTGGTATTTGCATTATTATTCTCACTGTTGGTATCTTACTGAAGCCAGCTCTCTGAGATTTCCTCTCACTCTCTCCTCCAAAAGAGTGACCTAGATGGACACCTGGGTGGCTCAGTTGGTTAAGGGTTCCACTCTTGATTTGGGCTCAGGTCGTGATCTCAGGAGTCCCAAGTTGGGCTCCACTCAGCAGGTGGTCAGCTTGAGACTCTCTCTCCCTCTGGCCCTCCCCACCCTCTCTAAAATAAATAAATAAATAAACAATCAAATAAGTAAATAAATCTGAAGGAGAAAAAGAATAAGAAGAGGAAGAGGACGAAGGAGGAGGAGGAGACGAGAGACCTAGATGGAGAGGAGGGAGGAGGGGAAAGTTTCTGTTGTGCTCAGAAGGCAGCATCCAGAGACTAACATCTATTTTGTTCAACCAGTGGGATTTTGTGTTGATTTACTGTCACAGATACTGTTAAGGTAACAACAATGAGGCTTAATTATTTGTCTAAAAAAGTAGTACAAGTTACTGTGGCTGTTTCAAGTTTGGTTTTCAATTCTTGATTTTCAAAGGCCTTTTATCTGTAAAAAGAAACAATCTGTCCTGGAGAAAATTCATTATTGTATACTGTTTACTACATGCTTTGAGAATACACACATAAAGGTTTTGTTTTAAAAAAAAAAAAAAATAGCAGGCCCAAAATGGAGTCATTTGTGCTAGACCCACCAAGACTTAATATCTTAAGCTAATTCCTGTTTCAACCTCCCTCAGAAATGTAGTCTTAACTGGTCAGTGTGGAATTTTCTGGTCAGCACCAATGATGTAATCTGCCACATGGCTCCTTTCCATCCACCAAAAGAAAAGAAAGTAATCCCCCTAATATACCCTTTTATCCTCAAAAAGAAGGTGACTTCACCCGGAGCAATTATTTAAAAAAAAAAATTATGACTTAGTTGACTTGTCTTTAAAAACCTTTCCCTATCTGTAGACTTTGGAATGCCTTTCTAGTGTTAGATAGGATGTTGGCTGATTCATGAATCATTTGATAAATCAATGAGATCTTTAAAACTGACTCATTTCAATGTTTGTTGCTTAGCAGTCTTGACATTTCTGGTTATTTCTGAATATTTGAAGAAAACTCTGCCATCTTCCTATGTTTTCCCATTTGAGATGGACTCAGTCTATTTATATTTTTATTAAGAGAACAAGAAGATTCAAAGATGGTTTTCAGAAATATAAGGATCTTGCTTTCTTCTCTCATTTGGTCCCAGGAAATTTGAAATCTAAATGTCTTTGAATAGGAGATCTCAAATAATTATTTTCTGGAGTCTCTGTCATTTTAAAAGTACATGTGAAAAAACCCTCCCTGTAACTTTTAATTAATTTTTCATAAAAAGAAGCTACAAATAAAAGTATCAAAGATATCTTTTAAATTTTTTTAAGATTTGATTTATTTATTTGACAGACAGAGATCACAGGTAGGCAGAGAGGCAGGCCAAGAGAGAGGAGGAAGCAGGCTCCCTGCAGAGCAGAGAGCCCAATGTGGGGCTTGATCCTGGGACCCTGGGATCATGACCCAAGCTGAAGGCAGAGGCTTATACCCCACTGAGCCACCCAGGTGCACTTTTAAATTTTTTTTTAATCCTCTAAATTTTTAAGAATTTTTAACTTGGTAAGTTCTATGAGATAAGATTTTGGTATATAATACTATACAACTTTTCTAGTCTTTTTTTCCAACAAAATATTCACTTTGTTGAAAGAACTCATAGTTTTTTTCTTAGTTCAGTTGTTAAATTTTCAAAACAACATATATAATTAAAAATGGATGTTCTTGGACTAAAATATCTGGAGAGTTAAGACAATTATTAAATTAATATTGTCTGCATATCCCTGTGTTTTAAATATCACTGATAACCAAATGAGATTATATTTATGTTTACGATATGTTATAAGCATGCTACAAAAAGAAAGTTATTGAAAACTCAGAAAATTGCATCAAGTTTATTCACTGTTCTAGGTTGTTTTGTTTTTTTTTTTTACATTCTTTAGGTTATTCCTTTGCTTTCTATTTCTGTGAAATAGAAATATAACTGAATATAACAGAAATATTTGTTCTCTGTCTCCATTTCAGGCACAGAAGTAAAAACCTCTGTAATTTCCAATGAGGATAGCAAGAAAGGTTTCTTTTGTTATGTTAATGAGGTGGCTTTGGGCCCTCACCTAGGAACTGGGGCTGGTTGGCAGTGGGGTCAAGTTGTGATTAGAGGCATGGGCCCTTGAGCCCCACCAGCCGGACCTCTGCGGAGAGAAGACAGCTGGACATGAAGATCAATGGCCAATAGTCAATAATGTAATCAATCATGCCTGTGAAATGAAACCTTCATAAAACAATATTTCACATAACATCGTGCATTTGTAAACCAGGCTTTGATTTTAGACTTTCTGTTTTAGCCAAACTAGCAAAAAGGGTGAGGTTTTTGTTTTGTTTTTGTACATTCTCATATTTGGAACCATAAGGGTTCTGTGCCCAATTCCACCACAGGTGTGGGGGGGGTGTTCTACTCACCAACAATTCTCAGACACCAGCTAGGTGTGCTACAATGTAACTCAAATCTGACACTATGTGGATGTAGATACCTGGAGAGAGCAGGGGCTCAGTCCCACAAAACTGTCCCCCCAACCTCTGCCCCACCGCACACATATTACACACTTCTGACAAGAGTCACAAATCCGGGTTGTCACCTGTGCCTCTGACCAACCTATTCTAGGAATTATAGCCATTACTGTTACGGCTACCACTGCGGGAATGGCCTTGCATCAGACCGTACAAATTGCACACAATTTGTGCAAAAATGGCACGAGAATGCTAGCGAGGCTTGGAATCAACAAACAGTCCTAGATCAAAGATTTCATGGAAGAGTCTCTGATTTAGAAGAAGCCGTAATATATACAGGAGAGAGGATCTTCCAAACATAAGGCTTCACCTTCTGTGTGATTAGAATGTTTCTTCCTTCTGTGTTACTCCTACACCTATAATGAATGAGAAATAGTGTGGAACAAGATTTCGCCATATTACTAGTCATTATGGCAGTAATTTAAATGTGGATATTAAACAGCTTCAAGATACTATTCAGGGCATTCCTCACTATCCTTACAATCAGTTCCAAGACTGAGTTTCACACAAAGGATTAATGATATCCTGTCTGATGTAAACCCCTTTCTTGGATCCAAAAACTGGTCTTGACATTGTAGGTGGAATGATGACACTTTTTATTGCTATAATCTTTTTATGTTTAGTCCTCAAATGCTCACGAAAATCTTTCTGACGACTAATGGTTCAAGAACTTGAAAAATGGATGTTGCTGCTTCTGCATTAACGAAAAGGGGGAAGCGGAACCATCCCTCAGAATGATAGGCTGTTTAAAATATCACTAATGAGAAATTGTACTGGTCACGCAAGCATGCTTGACGATGACCTTGAGAAAACCTGTACTAGCAGCAGGCCTCCGGTGGAGAGGAGGATACACGTCCTTGAAGCCCAGCAGCTGGGGATGCCCTGGACTATCAGGGTGGAACATCGCCTGTTTCCCTTTTCCGTTGTCTCCCCTGCCTCATGAAAGCCTGCTGTTAGAATAATCCCTTTATGTGCCCTTGCTAACCAAAAACTCCATGCTGCTGGGCCAGGCACACCCTACTCTGTTTACCTACAAGACTATGGTCGACGTAGGACTGCCATTCCTTCTGGTTGACCTACAAGACCCATGACTAATGTAGAACCTCCTCCTTTGTTGGTTGTGATCTTGTATCTAATAAATATGGGACTGAGGAGTTTTTTGGGGTGACAGTCCTTTCAGCTGTCGTCCCTGCTACCTCCCTCTCCCAGGTGACTTGTTTGTTCCTCGTTCTTCTCCTGAGTGCCATCAGGAAGCAGCCCCCAAATGCCTGGCAGAGGGAAGAGAGGTACAGAGGGAGGCCTGGTGCTTGTGTGAAGTGGGATGTCAGCGCTCAGGGAGCTGTCACACCCTCAAGGCAAAGCTGTCCTCCTGTGCCCTGAGCCACAATCTTTGATGCCAGACCCATACTCTAGGCCAGGAGTGTCTTTACATTGCCCTAGGGCTGTGAAGCAAGAAGATTCCGTGGGGTCCCCAGTGGGAGAGAAGCAGCACTTCCAATAGGCAAGGGTGAGTCTCCCCCACTTTGGCCTCCCCAGGCCAGTGTTCTCCCAGGCCCATCCCCGAAACAGAAAACCTACTCTCACTCTTCAAGGGTCTGTCCTTCTAGCCCTACCCACTCTGCTGGGCCACAGGAACCTGGAAACGATGGCATCTGGCTTCCCATTCCAGCACCCATTCGACTCCCAACTTTTGCACACTTGACCCACAGAAGAGACTCAGGAGAGCTACGCAGAGAAACTAGAACAGGCTTTAATTAATGAGATGAACACTACCTAAAGGTTCTACGAAGAACATGGGGAGAGGGGAGGGGAAACCTGTGGGCAGCGGCAGGAGTCCCAGGAGCTGTGGGACTGGAGGCCAAAGGGACACGGATCTCCGTGTACTGTCCCAAGGCCCATGGCCCCTGGGATCACAGACGAGGCCTCAGGCCCCCACCTTCCTTCAAAATAGTGGGTCAGGGATTGGAAGTTTCCCCAATGTTGGCTGGCAGGCTGGGAGCCCGGTTTTGCTCCAGGAGTGGGCTTGATTTGTGTCTCCCATTCCACACTAGTCTTGCAGCGGTGTCACCTGGAAGCAAGTGCAACACCGGCTACTTCTCCAGGAAGCTATTGGCTCAGCCGAGCCTCCGCCTCTTGGGCCCCAAGGAAGGGGGCTGTGATGTGGAGGAAGATGGCTTGTTGCACGGTGCAGCTCTTTTGTGCCTAATCAAGTGTGGGGCAGGGGATGAGGGGGTCTTGGTGGCAAGGCTGCTCTGGGCCTTGCTGACCAGGGAGGCGGGGCCGCTAGGAGGAGAGGCCAGGACGCTCCCGCCCCCGCAGGCGGCCTTGCTGGCAGTGCTGCAGCCATCTGAGCTGGACCTCCGCTTGGTCAGGTGCCTGGGGATGTGACTGGAGGGAGGGGCACTCGGGGCTCCCGACACAGGGTGGTTCGTCGTGCTGGCTCCAGCGGTCCCCGACAGGGTGCTCTGGCATGGGCGGCCCCCTGTGCTTGGGCCCAGGCTTGCCCTGGAGCCCTGTAGGCCACTTGGGGCCCTGCTCGTTCCTGCCGTGATGCTGAGAGCCCCAAAGCTGGAGCACAGATCTGCAACATCATCTCCTCTCCCCAAGCCTGGGGGTGCTGCCAAAAGCCCCATGCTGCTGGGGGCCGGCATTGTGCTGCCGCCTGGGGGGCGGGGCTGCTGGCTGTTGGGCCCAGCATGGGACACGGCGCCGGGCACCTGGGGGGCAGCTGCCAAGCCAGGGGCAGCGGCCGCTCCAGGGGCGAGTACAGCAGAGGAGGTAGCCGAACCTGGCTGGGCACTGGCACGGGTGCCCCGGGAGGCAGATGTGGGTAAGGGAACCACATAACCTGCCTGGGTGCTGCTGCCCAAGGACAGCTGGGCTAGAGCTGTGCTCAGGGCCTGGAGTGGGTCTGGAGCCTGAGCTGCCGGCTGTCCATGCGGGGCAGAGCCGTGAAGGGTGCTGGCTCCGGGCCACTGCCCACCAACAGCCCCGAGTGGGACCTGGGCAGTGGATCCCGGGTTGCCACTACCCCCAGGCTGCACAGGCAGCCCTGGGGGGACTGTGACTGAGGCCATGCTGCCCCTGGACAGCATCGAGGGGGCCTGGGTAGATGCAAAGTTGCTCCCACTGCAGCCAGGCTGAGACCCCAGGAGGAGAGGCTGGGAAGAAGGGGAGCTGCCCATGCAGGTGACCTGGGTGTCAGAGGCTGGCAGGGGAGCAGCCACTGCAGCAGACAGGGCCAAGGCACTGGATGGCAAACTTGGGCCACAGCTGCAGGTGGCCTCTGTGTCCCCTCGAAGAGCATCTTGGATGCGCTGGAGAGCAGCTCTCTTTTCCCGGTCCAGGTCCTCAGCAGTCACTCGAAACCCCAGCTCAGGGGGTGATGGCAGCCTCAGAGGATCCCCTCGCCTGTGTGGCAGCAGAGGAAACTTGCGTTTTTGGGGCCTGGAACAGTCAGCTGGGGATGAGCCGTTCCTCTGCGTTGCCGTCTGCCCGGTGGTGGTATCGGCATCCTTTTCCAGCTGGTTCTTCTTCTGGCAAAGTGCAGGCCCTCCGGCAGGACACAAGGGGCTCTCCTGGCTGACTTTTTTGGGGGACCTCGGGGGCCACGAGGCCTGACTTGTGGCCAGACCCCTCCTCCTCTGCACCGGGTGGCAGCCCCTGGTGGAACTGTAGGAACTCGTTATGGCATTTCGAGTGGGGCAGGAGCTCCTATGGGAGCTGGGGGACTTCTTATTGCATGGGTCTTCTGAGCTCTCTTCCCGGGGGAGGGCTTTCAGCAGAGGCCCAGGCCTGGGCACAAAGGAAGAGATGCCTCCGTGGACCCCCAGGGGCCTAAATGCTCCCTGTGGGGTCCCAGTGCCTTTAGGGTCCTTTCTGTGAGTCTCTTGCCCCTCTCTAAGTGCAGGGTCTCCCCTTAGCTGGGCCATCCCTTTGCCACTCTTTCTTGGGTCTCTGCACACCCTCTCCCCTGTGGCGATATCATGGACATTCCTGGGTGCTGAGGGTGGCAGCCCGGTGATGACCCGTTTCTGAAGCACACAGGGGGTGACCGTGTCCACGATGGACTCACAGCGGCGGCGGCAGGATACCTGTGATCCGAAGGCCGACAGCATCACCTTCACCCGGCAACCCCACCTGCAGATGGAGATAAGGAGTCCCAGAAGAAAGCGCAGGGTCTCCAGGATCACTGAGTACCTTCTGCAAGCTGCTAGGACTGAGCGCGGTTGCCAACTCGCGGGGTACTTGGAGGACGACCTGCAAGTGGACCCCGGGGCGTGGACTGCTGGGCGAGCCCTGGGCGCCAAGAGTAGTCTGAGGCCACAGTGAGCGGGGTGGGGGCGGACCAGCCCTCCTGGCAGGTGCGGACCCCGCAGAGACCGGGGCTGGGGGGAGGGGCACGGCCTGCTCAAGGAGGTGCCCATAGAGCAGTCGGGTAAGGCCAGATGCTGAGGATAGCGAACTAGGCTCGCAGCGCTCTCCTTCAGCTGCCAAGTCGCGGCAGAAGGCCTAGAGCACAATGTGGGGCCTGTTGCCAGGACACAGCTTTGGAACCTGGAACCTGAGGAAGGAGCGCACGTGCAGGAACCCCTGTGCACGTGCACAGCTTCTGTTGGGCCGCCGCCCAGTGCATGAATCAGGCCTGCAGAGGCGCTGTGGAGGAGTCCACTCCCTCGTTCCCCACCCTCAGGGGTTCACAGATCTCTCGGGCTTGAAGGCTGAACTGAGGGAGAGGAACGGGGGAGCAGTGGGCCAGCCATCTCCCCTGGCTGGGCCCGAAGCACTAAGGGACAAGAGTTGGTCCCATAGCTGCGCCCCTGCGGACCCGTCAGGCGGGCATTGCAGGGCTGCACGCATCCTCTCTTCCCTCGGCAAGTGCTCGCAGTGCCTTCTTCTCTGGGTGTCAGGCCCTTTGGTTCTGGGTGACATCCTGGACAGTGGGCTCACAGTGTTGTGCGACTCTGGCCTCTAGGAGACACTCTGATGACCTTTAGGGTTCTTTCCCCATTTTGATTAATCCAGCAACAGAGTGAAGGCCCAAGTGGGCATTCTGTCTTGCCTTTTGTCCACCATTCTTGTTCCAGTGCCCTTGGCCTGCCCTTGCCATGCTCCTCGTGTACACTTGGCACACCCACGTCTGGGGTTACACCTACAGCTGAGTCTCTCCTCTACTCTCCCTGAAGATCCCACGGACTGGATTCCATTCACAGAACTTTCCTTACTTTCTGACAGCACCAGTGTGGAGTCTCCTTGGACAGTCCCAGAAGCACCCACTGAAACCCAAAGGGCAATTGTTTCTGGGAACACCCTCTCACGGAGACCCCAGCGGTCCCCTGGCACGTGTGGGTCCACACAGCAACGGGCGGTAAGACCCCCGGTCAGCTACAGCTGCGATCCTGGTGGTCTCTGGGCCTTTCTCTCTTGCTGCTGCTGCCGCTCAGAACGGAATTCTCACCACTGACTGCGGCAACTGCCGTGCCAAGTTCTTCATGTCTGTTCATCCCTATCCAGTCCTCAGAGGCACTTTAAGAAGGAGGGAGTCTTCTCTTCCCTGTTCCGTCGTTGGGGACACTGAGACATGCAGATGATTCACCGCCTGTCCCAGGCCACCCAGCTGGTAGGCCGGTGCCAGCCTGAGTCCATGCTGAGAGCTGGGTCCTAGAGGCTTGCAGGCCTGGCTAGAACTCAGGCCCTGACCTTCCCTCATCCGTATAGGTCTTAGAGCTTGCTGGACAAGGGTGAGAAGGGGGAGAAGGTGCTGAGCAGTCCCCACACTGGGACTGGGGCCTGAGCGGGGCCCGTTCCCTGTACCCTGGCCTGACCCTGACTGCTATATTTGCAGTGTGGCCCATAGGCCGGGTGGACCCCTGTCCCCCACAGGGCCCCCTTTTGCCACTCTCCCAGGAAGTACGGCTTGGGCGTTAAGGATGCTGGCCTGAGCATGCAAGAAAGGTGGCCTGGGGGCTGAGAGATGACGCTGACTGCCCTGGACACAGTGGCAGGTAGATGGGAAAGATGGGGCAGCATGCAGACAGAGAAGCAGAGAAGGGGCAGCATGGCAGGAGGAGGTGGGAGGGGAGAGGAACAGAGGGGACTGACAACACACACGCACACACAGAGACACAGGGCAGGTAGGAAAGAGGGGAGGAGCAGCGACCCAGGGATACAGTGAGGCCCTCTAAATCCTGCCCTTCCTCAGGCTGCACGTCAGGTCCCCAGCGGGCAGGTCACCCCTGCATGTCCTAGTCAGTCTCTTCCTCATCTGCATAGCAGTGTGCTGGGACCTGTTCCTGCTTGCACGAGTGGGTGGCAGCTACGGTCCCCTGTGTCCAGGGCTGGCCTAGTAGCAGAGCTTTCATCTGCTCAGGGCCCAACCCACACCAGGGGCACACAGAGAAACTTCAAGCAATGACAGCTCCTGAGGCCACAGACATGCTGCTGGGGGCTCAGGAGGCTGAAAACTTGGCCTAAGAAGAGAATTTCTTTCCCTGGTGCTTTGCTGCTGAAAACGATTCCCCCCAGGCCAGGAGCCAGCTGTGTTCTTGGATAGTCTGTGGCCATGGAGCAGCAGGACGACCCCCCCACCCCGTATGGGAAGCCCGGGAGGTGGGTTTCTGAAATCCTGAACTGTAATCCCATCGGTAATAGTCCAACAGTTTGCTTTGACCAAAGATCCTCTGTATTTGAACCTGCTTCGCAATTGTTCAGTAATGAGAGTCCCAACCTAACATAGCTCACATGTTTTTATATGTGGATATAGATTTTTACCTATCCATAGAGAAAAATAACAAAATTCTTTGTTTTTAGAGGTTATTTCTCATACCTGAATTCATCTCTACACCCAGGGTAGGACTCAAACTCACAACCCTGAGACCAAGCTTCACACACTCCACCAAATGAGCCATCCGGGCAGCTTGTCTTTTTAGAGGTTATTTCTAAAATTCTGCCTTAAAATTTTTTAAAGATTTTATTTACTTATTTGTCAGAGAGAGTTGGAGAACACAAGCAGGGGGTAGGGGTTGCAGCAGAGGGAGAAGCAGACTCCCCTTTGAGCAGCGAGCCCAATGCAGGACTCTATTCCAGGATGCCGGCCTCATGACCTGAGATAGGCAGATGCTTAACACACTGAACCAGTTGGGTGTCCTGAAAATTCTGCTTTGAAATGTAACCTGGGCAATTATCTATTTATTTATTTTATTAATATTTTTATTATTATTATTATTAATTTTTAATATTTTATTTTTAAATTAAATTTATTTTCTTTTCTTTTATTAATTTTATTTTTTAATTTATTTATTCTATAATTAGTTTTTATTATTTATTTATTTAAGATTTATTTATTTATTATTTATTTATTTATTATTTATTTATTTAAGATTTTTGAAATTTATTTAACACAGAGAGAGATAGAGATCACAAGTAGGCAAAGAGGCAGGCAGAGGGATATGGGGAAGAAGGCTTCCTGCTGAGCAGACAGCCCAATGTGGGGATCGATCCCAGGATCCTGGGATCACGACCTGAGCCAAAGGCAGAAGATTAACCCACTGAGCCACCCAGGCGCCCTAGATTCATTAACAATTTACCTTACAATAAAAAGGTCACCTTTTAGAGTGCAGTCTGGAGGATACTTTGATTTTTCGGTGGGGGGAGCTGTTGGGGCCTTGGAAAATGAGGGTCCTTATGGAGCTCAGTCTGATGTTGCTGTACCAGTTAACAATGGACAGGGTCCGATCGTAGAACTTAATGTTACCTCTATTATCACCTGTGACAATATAGCTGAAATGGAGAAAAACATCTGTTTGGGAACAAACAGTAGTAAGTACCATCTCCTGAACAGCTCATTTTGTGTCCGGCGCTGGACTCCAGCTATTGTACAAATTTCACTTTAATACTGTCCTAGGAGGCTGATTTTCTAGGTGCTCCACTTTACATCTGGGAAACTAAGGCTCAGAGAAGTTGAGAAATTTGCCCAAGGCCTGGGGTGGCCAGATTTAGCAAATAAAAAATGCAGAATGCCCAATGAAATTTGAATTTCAGTGAAACAAGCAGTAATCTTTCAGTAGAAGTATGTCCCAAATACCGCTGGGGACCGACTTACACCCGGCAGCCCCATCAGGCCCCATGGCTAGACTGTGCAGGGACCCAGGGGTACCTAATGCAAAGCACACGCTCTGTCTTGCTCTCCTCTCCCCGCCCTCTCCCATCAGCCACGTGCAGTGGCAGTGGGCATTGATTGACATTCTCTGCCACGAGACCACAGAGGACACCAGAGTCCGTCCACCAGCCTCTGAAATCACACAGCTTGGCAAAAGCACACAATCCACTTTACAGGAGGGCACTGCTCTCAGAGCCATATAAAACCCTGTTCAGTAGTCACAGCCAAAGGCAGTGTCCTGTGACATAATGGCTTTTATTTCCAGTTCTCAGATCCATCCCAAATGGTCTTTTTTTAAAGCTTCTGGCATAAGTTTAATCATGTGGTGGGGGGGCAGGATGGGGGATGAATTTCCTCTTATAGATGCAAAGTGATTAAATGCAGTTTCTGATAAGCGAGGCAGGTGGGCGGAGTAATTGGCGAGAACATCTTTCACTGCCCTCTGCTGGAAAGAAATGGCAAAACAGGCCAAGTGTTTTCAAGATCCTTGGTGGGCTCCCTGGTCCTGGCTGGGTTTTATTTACCATGGAGAGAGGGGAATCCAGGCCTGGCATTCACTGGGCCCTAGCCCCCCAATTAGTTAAAGGCTAATTCATCATCAGCTGCAATTCTTCTACTGTATTTTCCACACCCCTGAGTGAGGACAATTTGCATTTCTCTTTGACATGCCAGGACCTCACCGCTCTCTGTATTAAAAGAAATGAAAAAAAAAAAAAAAAAGCAGGGCTTTTGGAAAGCAGATGGCACAGTGACTCCAAACACATGCGCATGGTCTCTGTCATGAGGCAGAGTCCTCCATCCCTGTCGGGAACTTCTCAAGCATACTGAGCTTCATCTAGAGCTCCCCTGTGCCAGACAAGGTGCTAGAGTTTTACGTGGCTTGTCTCACAAAAATTCTCATAAAATCACTCTGAGGGAGAGTGTCGTCATGCCCATTTTGCACGTGGAAAAATGGAGGCTCAGCCAAGTTAAGTCCCTTGCCCCGAGTCATTCAGCAAGGAAGGGACACATCTGGAATGTGAACCCCTTTCTGTCTGAGACTAAGGCCTTTAATGACCCTCTCTGAGCCCCCACAATCTCTCCAGTCAGCAAACTTTATAAAGTTCTGTTGTATTTCATCTTTTCATAATGGGTAAGTGTTGTTTTCTAATCAGAAGAAACAATATAGTTATTTATGTCATTTCCTTAAAACTAAAGTACATAATATTTAGGGTTAAAATAACTCTAATTAGTGTGGGAGGAAAAAAACAAGTTTTTCTTTCACCAACACAAAGGGTTCTTTAAAAGTAATACATGGCCATGATTTAAAAGAAAAAAAAAAAAGGCAAACCAGGGAGGAGTCAAGATGGCAGAGAAGTAGCAGGCTGAGACAACATCAGATAGCAGGAGATCAGCAAGATAGCTTATCAATCCATCCCAAACACCTACAAATCCAACAGGAGACTGAAGAGAAGAAGAGCAGCAACTCTAGAAACAGAAAATCAACCACTTTCTGAAAGGTAGGACCAGTGGAGAAATGAATCCAAAGCGACAGGAAGATAGACCGCAGGGGGAGGGGCCGGCTCCCGGCAAGTGGCAGAGAAATGGAGCACAAAACCAGAACTTTTAAAAGTCTGCTCCACTGAGTGACATCGCTCCAGAGGCTAAGCCGGGGTGAAGCCCATGCCAGGAGAGCATGGCCTCAGGTCCCTCAGGCTCACAGAAGGATCGGGGCTGTCTGAGTGTTGCAGAGCTCATAGGTATTAGAGTGGGGAAGCCGGCTACAGAGACAGAATCGAGGAGCGAGCTCTCAACTCAGGATTACCTTATTGTGATCCATGGCACAGGCCACTGCTCTGTGAGCAGGGACCCCACAAGATCCAGGGAGACCCCCCTGGAAGAACTCAGGGATCGATGGGGTTCAGAGACTCCAGGCAGGGCTGTGTGCCAGAGACAGAGAAGCTTGGTCACAGATTGGAGGCCAAGGAGAGGGGAGTGATTGAGCGCTTTTCTCCAAGGGCGCACTGAGGAGTAGGGCCCCGAGCTCTCGGCTCCTCTGGGCCAGAGATTGGGAGGCCGCCATTTTCATTCCTGACCTCTGGAACTCTATGGAAAGCGTTCAGAGATAGTGAACCCGATCAGATTACTTAGCCTGGCCCCTGGTAAGGGCGGTGCATTTCCGCCTTGGGCAAAGACACTTGAGAATCACTATAATATGCCCCTCCCCCAGAAGGTCAACAAGAAATCCAGCCAAGACCAAGTTCATATACCAAGAGAACAGCGGAATTCCAGAGGAGGAGAAAGCAAAGCATGGAATTCATGGCTTTCTCCCCATGATTCTTTAGTCTTGCAAAGTTAATAAGTTTTTTTAATTTTATTTTTTTCTTCCACTAAATTTTTTTTAACTTTTACCCTTTCCTCTTTTAATGTTTTTAACTAGTTTCTCTTAACAATGCCTTTCACAAAAAAATATTTTTTTGGAACCTTCATTATTAAAGTCATATTTTATCCTTCAGTGTATCTAACTTTATTTTTTGTTTACACATAGGGTTTTTTCTTCTAAAAAAAAATTTGGGTTACAACTTCTTCTAATAGATCAAAATACACCCTAAATCTAGCACAGGGCTTTGTTATAGTCTCCAGCCTGAGCAAATTGTCTCCAATTTCTTTTTCTTTATTCTCCCAAACAATTTATCCTTATCAACTCATTTTATAGAAATTTAAAAAAAAATTTTCATCTTTATAATCATATTCCATCCTTCATTGTGTTTACCCTTATATATGTTTTTCATTCTTTAAAATTTTGGGAGGTAGTTTCTTCTAAGAGACCAAAATACTCCCAAAATTAAGTGGATGACCCTGTGCTATTCAACAGTCTAATATATTTTTTTCTTTATTTGTTTACTGTTTAAATTTTTTTTCTGAACTTCTTTTTACCCCCTTCCTTCCTCCCATGATTTAGGGTTTCTTCTGATTTGGTTAAAGCACATTTTCCTGGGGTCTTTGCCAACCTTTTAGTATTTTATTCGCTCCTTCATATATTTTTATCTGGATAAAATTACAAGTCGGAAAAACTCACCACAAAAAAAAAAAAAAGAACAAGAGGCAGTACCGAAGGCTAGGGACCTAATCAATACAGACATTGGTAATATGTCAGATCTAGAGTTCAGAATGATGATTCCCAAGGTGCTAGCCAGGCTTGAAAAAGACATGGAAGATATTACAGAAATGCTGTCTGGAGAAATAAAAGCCCTTTCTGGAGAAATAAAAGAACTAAAATCTAACCAAGTTGAACTCAAAAATGCTGTTAATGAGGTGCAATAATAAAAAAATGGAGGCTCTCACTGCTAGGATAAATGAGGCAGAAGAAAGAATTAGTGATATAGAAGACCAAATGACAGAGAATAAAGAAGCTGAGCAAAAGAGAGACAAACAACTACTGGACCACGAGGGGAGAAATCGAGAGATAAGTGATACCATAAGATGAAACAACATCAGAATAATTGGGATTCCAGAAGAAGAAGAAAGAGAGGGGGAGCAGAAGGTATATTGGAGAGAATTATTGTAGAGAATTTCCCTAATATGGCAAAGGGAAAAAGCATCAAAATCCAGGAGGTGCAGAGAACCCCCCCCCAAAATCCGTAAGAATAGGTCCACACCCTGTCATCTAATAGTAAAATTTACAAGTCTTAGAGACAAAGAGAAAATCCTTAAAGCATCACAAGACAAGAAGTCTGTAACATACAATGGTAAAAACATTAGATTGGCAGCAGACTTATCGACAGAGACCTGGCAGGCCAGAAAGAACTGGCATGATATATTCATAGCACTAAATGACAAAAACATGAAGCCAAGAATCCTATATCCAGCTAGGCTATCATTGAAAATAGAAGGAGAGATAAAAACCTTCCAGGACAAACAAAAACAAAGAATTTGTAAACACCAAACCAGCTCTACAGAAAATATTGAAAGGTGTCCTCTAAGCAATGAGAGAGCCTAAAAATAGTAGACCAGAAAGGAACAGAGATATATAGTAATAGTCGCCATAGAGGCAATACAATGGCATTAAATTCATATCTTTCAATAGTTACCTGGAATGTAAATGGGCTAAATGCCCCAATCAAAAGACACAGGGTATAAGAATGGATTAAAAAAAAAAAATCAATAGGTTGTCTACAAGAAACTCATTTTAGACCCAAAATCACCTCCAGATTTAAAGTGAGGGGTGGAAAACAATTACAATGCTAATGGACATCAAAAGAAAGCTGGGGTGGCAATCCTTTTATCAGATCAATTAGATTTTAAGCCAAAGACTATAGTAAGAGACGAGGAAGGACACTATATCATACTCAAAGGGTCTGTCCAGGAAGAAGATCTAACAATTTTAAATATCTATGCCCCTATCATGGGAGCAGCCAACTATATAAACCAATTAAGAACAAAATCAAAGAAACACATCGACCATAATACAAAAAGAGAAGGGGACTTTAACACTCCCCTCACTGAAATGGGCAGATCATCCAAGCAAAAGATCAACAAGGAAATAAAGGCCTTAATGATGCACTGGACAAGATAGATATCACAGATCTATTCAGAACATTCCATCCGAAAGCAACAGAATACACATTATTCTCTAGTGCACATGGAACATTCTCCAGAATAGATGACATCCTGGGCCATACATCAGGTCTCAACTGGTATCAAAAGATTGGGATCATTCCCTGAATATTTTCAGACCACTGCTCTGAAGCTAGAACTCAGTCACAAGAGGAAATCTGGGAAGAACCCAAATACATGGAGACTAAACAGCATCCTTCTAAAGAATGAAAGGGTCAACCAGGAAATTAAAGGAGAATTGAAAAAACTCATGGAAACAAATGATAATGAAAACACAGTGGTTCAAAATCTGGGCGACACAGCAAAGGCAGTCCTGAGAGGAAAATATATAGCGATACAAGCCTTTCTTAAGAAACAAGAAAGTTCTCCAATGAACAACCTAACCCTACACCTAAAGGAGCTGGAGAAAGAACAGCAGAGAAAGCCTAAACCCATCAGGAGAAGAGAAATCCCAAAGATCAGAGTAGAAATCAATGAAATAGAAACCAGAAAAACAATAGAACAAATCAACGAAACTAGGAGCTGGTTCTTTGAAAGAATTAATAAGATTGATAAAACCCTGGCCAGATTTATCAAAAAGAAAAGAGAAAGGACCCAAATAAATGAAATCATGAATGAAAGAGGAGAGATCACAACCAACAACAAAGATATACAAACAATTAAAAGAACATATTATGAGCAACTCTATGCCAGCAAATTTGACAATCTGGAAGAAATGGATGTATTCCTAGAGACATATAAACTACCACAGCCGAACCAGAAAGAAATAGTAAACCTGAACAGACCCATAACCAGTAAGGAGATTGAAACAGTCATCAAAAATCTCCAAACAAACAAGAGCCCAGGGCCAGACAGCTTCCCAGGGGAATTCTACCAAACATTTAAAGAAGAATTGATTCCTATTTCCTGAAACTATTCCAAAAAAAAGAAAAAAGAAAAAAGAAAAGAAATGGAAGGAAAACTTCCAAACTCATTTTATGAGGCCAGCATCACCTTGATCCCAAAACCAGACAAGGATTCCATCAAAAAAGAGAATTACAGACCGGGGCACCTGGGTGGCTCAGTGGGTTAAAGCCTCTGCCTTCGGCTCAGGTCATGATTCCAGGGTCCTGGGATCGAGCCCCACATCAGGCTCTCTGCTCAGCAGGGAGCCTGCTTCCTCCTCTCTCTCTATCTGTCTGCTTGTGATCTCTGTCTGTCAAATAAATAAAAGAGAGAGAGAGAGAATTACAGACCAATATTCTTGATGAACAGAGATGTTAAAATTCTCACCAAAATACTAGCCAATAGGATCCAACAGAACATTAAAAGGATTATTCATCACGACCAAGTGGGATTTATTCCAGGGCTGCAAGGTCGGTTCGACATCCGCAAATCAATCAATGTGATACAATACATTAATAAAAGAAAGAACAAGAACCATATGATACTCTCAAAAGATGCTGAAAAGGCATTTGACAAAGTACAGCATCCCTTCCTGATCAAAACTCTTCAAAGTGTAGGGATAGAGGGCACATACCTCAATATCATCAAAGCCATTTATGAAAAACCCACTGCAAATATCATTCTGAATGGAGAAAAACTGAGAGCTTTTCTGCTAAGGTCAGGAACACGGCAGGGATATCCATTATCACCACTGCTATTCAACATAGTACTAGAAGTCCTAGCCTCAGCCATCAGACAACAAAAAGAAATTAAAGGCATCCAAATCAGCAAAGAAGAAGTCAAACTATCACTCTTTGCAGATGATATGATACTATATGTGGAAAACCCAAAGACTCCACTCCACATCTGCTAGAACTTGTACAGGAATTCAGTAAAGTGTCAGGATATAAAATCAATGCACAGAAATCAGTTACATTTCTTTACACCAACAACAAGACAGAAGAAAGAGAAATTAAGGAGTCAATCCCATTTACAATTGTACCCAAAACCATAAAATACCTAGGAACAAACTGAACCAAAAAGGCAAGGATCTATACTCAGAAAAATATAAAGAACTCATGAAATAAATCGAGGAAGACACAAAGAAATGGAAAAATGTTCCATGCTCATGGAGTGGAAGAACAAATATTGTGAAAATGTCTATGATACCTAAAGCAATCTACACATTTAATGCAATCCCTATCAAAATCCCATCCATTTTTTTTTCAAGGAAATGGAACAAATAATCCTAAAATTTATATGGAACCAGAAGAGACTTCAAATAGCCAGAGGAATATTGAAAAAGAAAGCCAAAGTTGGGGGCAACACCATTACAGATTTCAAGCTCTGTTACAAAGCTGTCATCAAGAGAGTATGGTACTGGCACAAAAACAGACACATAGATCAATGGAACAGAATAGAGAGCCCAGAAATAGACCCTCAACTCTATGGTCAACTAATCTTTGACAAAGCAGGAAAGAATGTCCAATGGAAAAAAGACAGCCTCTTCAATAAATGGTGTTGGGGAAATGGGACAGCGACATGCAGAAAAATGAAACTGGACCATTTCCTTACACCACACACGAAAATAAACTAAAAATGGATGAAGGACATTAATGTGAGAAAGGAATCCATCAAAATCCTTGAAGAGACTCAGGCAGCAACCTCTTCGACCTCAGCCGCAGCAACTTCTTCCTAGGAACATCGCCAAAGGCAAGGGAAGCAAGGGCAAAAATGAACTATTGGGATTTCATCACGATCAAAAGCTTTTGCACAGCAAAGGAAACAGTTAACAAAACCAAAAGACAACTGACAGAATGGGAGAAGATATTTGCAAATGACATATCAGATAAAGGGCTAGTGTCCAAAATCTATAAAGAACTTAGCAAACTCAACACCCAAAGAACAAATAATCCAATCAAGAAATGGGCAGAGGACATGAACAGACATTTCCGCAAAGAAGACATCCAGATGGCCAACAGACACATGAAAAAGTGCTCCACATCACTCAGCATCACGGAAATACAAATCAAAACCACAATGAGATAGCACCTCACACCAGTCAGGATGGCTAAAATTAACAAGTCAGGAAATGACAGATGCTGGCAAGGATGCAGAGAAAGGGGAACCCTCCTACACTGTTGGTGGGAATGCATGCTGGTGCAACCACTCTGGAAAACAGCATGGAGGTTCCTCAAAAAGTTGAAGATAGAGCTACCCTATGACCCAGCAATTGCACTACTGGGTATTTACCCTAAAGATACAAACGTAGTGATCCGAAGGGGCACATGCACCCAAATGCTTATAGCAGCAATGTCCACAATAGCCAAACTATGGAAAGAACCTAGATGTCCATCAACAGATGAATGGATAAAGAAGATATGGTATATATATACAATGGAATACTATGCAGCCATCCAAAGAAATGAATTCTTGCAATTTGCAACGACATGGATGGAACTAGAGGGTATTGTGCTTAGCGAAATAAATCAGTTGGAAAAAGACAACTCTCATATGATCTCCCCGATATGAGGAGGTGGAGATGCAAAGTGGGGGTTTGGGGGGGTAGGAAAGAATAAATGACACAAGATGGGATCGGGAGGGAGACAAACCATAAGAGACTCTTAATTTCACAAAACAAACTGGGAGTTGCTGGGGGGAGGGGGGTAGGGAGAGGGTGGTGGGGTTTTGGACATTGGGGAGGGTATGTGCTATGGTGAGTGCTGGGAAGTGTGTAAACCTGGCGATTCACAGACCTGTACCCCTGGGGCTAATAATGCATTATATGTTTATAAAAATAAAAATTTTTTTAAAAAGCAAACCAATTAGTACAAATGAGATCATAAGAAGAGGTGAAGCCACCCCCACCCTTGATCCTGCTTCTCTGTTCTTTTCCTCAGAGGCACCAAACATTCCCAGTTAATAAGGAATTTCTCCAGAAATATTCACAGCATATACAAAATATGTGTATACATCCAAAAGGGTTGTAATATACTTNGCATATACAAAATATGTGTATACATCCAAAAGGGTTGTAATATACTTTGGTAATCACTGATAGCTGCTTTTTTATTAAGTTAATTACAGATCCACTGTAGTGAGCACAGTGATGCCCTCTTTCTGAAAATGAATCAATTTACAAGGTTTGATTTGAGGAAAGCCCACAGAGGCAGAGATAGGCTATGGTGGGCAGTAGATGGCCCAGACAACCAGCTTCCCTTCCATTGTCATGGAAAGTATTTGTGTTAAATTCAAATGAAAGACTGAATGGCTAAATTTTCCCATGGGCTTGTTGAAGATCTGCATTTCAGAAGACAGATTACACATTACGTTGGTGATAAATATAAAACAAAGCATTTGTCAGTATAGCATATTTTATAATATTACATTGATTTGCAGTAGGAAAAAAGATGAAATCAAAAAACCAATCACTAGGAAATCTTTTCTCCATGAATTGCCATGGTGCAGGCCATTCTGAACCTCTGAAGGTTTGCTAGGAGCAAGTGAAGGGCTGTGTATGGAGTTCATTAAACTGTTTGCTTCAAGCAAATGAAAAAGTGTTTAACCACTTGTTTATATCTGTTCAACTTCTCTTACTGAGGTTTCAGAGACTGATAAAAGAAACTAATGTCTGTCTTGTGCAAAAGCATGCTCCAGTTGTAAGATATCACAGAATAATTATCCCAGTCTTATAACTATAAACTTTTCCCATAAACTATTTTCCCATCAGTAGAAATTAATTACTGTACACAGACATGCCCCTGACACCTCATGAAATCGGTGCTACATAAAATAAAGCATGAGAGCCATCTTTCTTAGGCAATGTCTTGGAGACAAATTGTAGAAAGAACCCAGAGTGGTGAGTGGAGCCCCACAATGAATGTACAGCGAATGAATCAATCAAAGAAATGCCTTCATTTGTCATGTGATACAGCAAGTTTGCTGCCCCCTTCTCTAACAACACAGAGAAGACCCTAGGGCTCACCTCTTCTGCCCTGAACACAGGAGGTTCAGAAAAACAATAACTGGTCAAGGGAAGCCATGAAGTTCTTCCTAAGAGCTGCTCTACTTCCATACAAGACATCGTCATGGCTTGTGGGTTCTGTATTTGCAAACTCACCTACTCGCTAAAATTTATAACCCCAAAATCAACCGTTGTGGCCCTTTCATGATGGTTTGCAGACAAGTGCATGCGCAGAGTGGCAAAAATCTGACTCTCCCTGTGCACACGTTCCTAGCTGAGTCCAGTGAGGACATGCTCTGCCTTCTTATGCCAGCTTTCAAACTGTAAACAAGTGTCTTTCCAGGGTCTGCTTAGTGCCACGTGGGTCACGTTTTTGAGGTCCTTTTTGTTGGTGAGGGCAGTATTTAAACTAATGCAAACACGGTACTGAAAGGCAGTCTAGTGATGTACCCTCCAGAGAATATACCTGAGTTAGATAAACGTCATTCAGGCATGCGTTTCAGAGCTGCTGGCTGTGAGTCAGCGCCAATGCATCAACATTATGTATTAAATACGGTGTCTTCAAACAAAAACACACATAAGACAAGGTCATGTACCTATCTGTTGGAGAAACTGTTACGACCCGAGGCTGGCAGGAACCTAATCCTATACTTCTCCTGGGAGCAATGATTTTGTACTCGCTGAGGTCTGCAGAGATTTTGTGAAACTTAACTGCCACACATAATGAGAATTGACTTTATTGTTTGATAACTTTGATTTATGAAAAAGAGGTTTGGACAGAATCATCTTTGTATTCATCCATCTCAAAAATTTTTTTGCATGCCCTCTTAAAAATAAATTTCTATAAATCCTACCAAGAGTGAAGAAAGAAAGCAGAAGAAACACCATCAGATGCTCACTGAAGGCAGCTTATATGGGTGTCAAATGCAGAAATTGTGGCAGGAGACGGGACCCGAGGTCCACCTCAGATGTGACAATGGCTCCAGGTGAGCAGGCAGGCAAGATAACTTGCCTGATGCACCTGATGCGCCACCTTTGTACTGGCTCTGAAACGTCTAAATACCTAAGATCATGTTTTATTATTCTGAGAACCGGGTAGCCTAAAAATGAGCCACTCACGTTCAACTCTTTATTATATCACTCCGAAATAACTTTTCATTCTCTGTCATATGCACACATACATTAGTAAAGCCATTACTTTTGGGGGGGTATTTTCTCAGGGTAATCAAATTTCTTTTCCATAATATTTTATTTTGAACAATGGTTCCATTATTTTCAGCTGAGAATTCAATACAGTAAAGGACCCAAGTAAAAATATCAAATAATTTGCCCATGGTGTACTATCAAGACAAACAAAGAGTAGCCCCAAGTGACTAAGCTTACACATATTTACTCTCCACAACATCTGACATATAAAAATGCAGGAAGCATTACTCACTTTTTCTGTTAAACGTGGGGCACTGTGAGTAAGTATATCTCCCTCTTCATACTTGAGGGGTACAGAAAAAATAATCACCACTACAAAAAGACCTGGTTTTTAAAAGAAAGAACTACTATAACCACAAAGTCAAAAGCAATGCATCTAAACAGGGTCAGAGCTTTGCAACCTCCTCAGATAAGAGAACCTGCTTCAAGGAACATCTGAAAGCATTCGGAAAGAAAAGCAAATATGTTAAAAAAAAAAAATGCCACAAACGATTGTGACTTTAAATGGTAGTAAATGAAAATCTGAATGGTACATTTCTAAGGCATTAAGGCTACAATAAGTACCAGAAGTAACAACTTGCACTGAAAATTGGTGATTGAATCAGTGTTTTTGTATTTGTTTTGCATTTTCAATTGATGTAAAGTTCACATAACATAAAATTAAACATTAATCTTTTTATTATTTTTTAAAGATTTTATGCTTTAAGTATTTTTAAAATTTAAATTCAAGTAGTTATAAAGATTTTATTTTGAGGGGTGCCTGGGTGGCTCAGTGGGTTAAGCCTCTGCCTTCGGCTCAGGTCATGATCCCAGGGTCCTGGGTTCATGCCCCACATTGGGCTCCCTGCTCAGCAAGGAGCCTGCTTCCCCCTCTGCCTCTTGAGATACTTGTGATCTCTGTCAAATAAATAAAATCTTTAAAATAAATAAAT